>NC_137021.1:24914888-25112388 GCF_032717465.1 Coenobita brevimanus | reverse complement strand
CTACTTCATTCATTCTAAACTTCACTTCTGCATCTATTCTTCCATCCACAGCAACATGTGACCCTAAATATTTAAAACACTCTACCTCCTCAAGTAACTCACCTTTCAACAAAATATTCATCCTAATACCCTCTACCAACCTCGCACACTTCACATTACTCTTATTCTCATTTACTCTCATTTTCCTCCCATCACCTACCTTTCCCATCTCTCCTCTGAATCATCCACCAGAGCAGTATTATCCGCAAACAGCAGCTGATTCAGATTCTACTCACTACAATCAGCATGCACCAGACTCAGATCTCCACCTAACACTCTTGCATTCACATCCCTCACAACACGAACCATATAAATATTAAACAACCAGGATGACATCACACATCACTGCCGCAGCCCCTCTCACGGGAAACCAACCACTCACAGTATTTCCCACTCTTACACATGCTCTGCTATTTACATAAATATTTAACAACCTACCATCAAGTCCATACAATCATAAAACAGTTCACAAAGCCTCCCCATCAGTACTATCATACACTTTCTCTAAGTCCATGAACACCCAAAACAAATCCGAACTTTTCACTAGATACTTTTCATACACCTGCGTCACAGCAAACACCTGATCAACGCATCCCCTCCCTCTCCTAAAACCACACTGCTCATCACCAATCACTCTCTATGTACCCTCTCTAACTCTCTTAATTAGCACTCTACCATACACCTTTTCTACACCACTCAAGAGAGTTATACACCTACAGCTAGTACATTCATACCTATCACCCTTACCTTCATACAATGGAACCACACAAGCACTTGCCCAGTCAAATGGCACCATACCTCAAAGAAAACACACATTCAACAATCTTACTAACTACTCAACAATAGTCGCTCCATCACCTTTCAGGCATTCCACATCACACCCATCCATACCTGCATCTTTCCCTGTTTTCATCTCCTTTACTGCCTCCTGCACTTCTTCCATCGTGATCAAAGAATCATTCAACTCTCCCAGCACATTTATTCCTTACACCCTTCCATCTGCCACAATCTCAGCCTCCCTTTCCTCCTCTACATTTAACAGTCTTTCAAAATACCCCGCCCATCTCTTCCTTACAGCATCCATCTCAGTTAACATCGTTCCATCCTCAGCTTTTACTCGCTCTTCGTTCCCAGACTCGCCCTTTTGAACTCTTTTCACTTCCTTCCAAACATTTTCTTATTCTGTTGAAAATTCTCAGTCATCCTCCTACCCACCTCTCATCTGCTGCCACATTAGCATCACACACAGCCCTTCTCGCCCAGTTCTTCTTTTCCTTATACCTCTCATATGACACCCCATCCTTCCTCTCCAGCCACACTTCATATGCACGTCTCTACTCAGCCACAGCCATTCTTACTTCGTTGCACCACCATTCACTTCTCTTTCTTACACCACCACCCATTCGTCTCACACCACACACCTCATTCGCATGCCCCAACACAGCCCTCTTAAACAACTGCCATTCCTCCTCTACACAGCCATTTTCCTGATCTTTCACTGCGTTCCACTCATCTTTCAATTTCTCATGCTACTCTATTATTTTCTCTCTTTTATCCAACTCACTCGCTTTCAAAACCTCCCTCCCATATCTAACTCTCCTAGCTCTCACCCATCTTGTACCTACTCTCAACTTTCCCTCCACCAGGTAGTGGTCAGACATACCTCCACCCTCCCCTCTCAAAACTCTCACATCGAACAATCTTCCTTTTACATTCCTGGACACAACCACATAGTGCATCAGTGCTCTGTCAACAACGCTTCAACTCTCCTCTCACCCATGTATACTTATATCTTTCTTCTCAACCAAGGTATTCCCAATCACCACCTCTCGCCCAACACACATCCCTATCATTTGTTCCCCATTTTCATTTCTTCCAGGCACACCATGCATACCAACTACACCTTCAGCTGCTACATTTCCCACTCTAGCATTCAGATATCCCATCATTACCTCAGTCACATTCCCTCCAAATCTCTGCAGACACTCATCAACATCATTCCAGAAAGACTCCGTCTTTTCTTCATCATTTTCAATATCAGGCCCATATGCACTCACAAATACCCACAACTCACGTTCAAACTTAGTTTTCACCAACATCAGTCTCGATGACACCTCCTTCCATTCAATCACACACCGCTGCACTGCCGGGCTTACTAACGAGGCCACACCTTCTCTCGCCCTTCCTCTATCAACATCTGACATCCTTCCATTCACATTTCCAAACTTAGACTCACCTTTCCTTTTCATCTTTGTTTCACTCAAAGCTAACACATCAATCTTTCTTCTCACAAACATTCTCCCAATCTCCTCCCTTGTAGCCTCGATCATACTACATCCACGCACATTCATAGCCCCAATCTTCAGGGTACGGGGATAACTCAATCTCTCATCCCTATGTGTTCCATGTCTCATTACAGGAACTAAAAAAAAACAGAGGAGAGGGTAGCAAGTCCCCTCACCCCGCCCCATTTAGTCGCCTTTTATGACATGCAGGGAATAAGATGGCAGAATTCTTCCTGGCCGCGAAGTGATAGTACCACCCCATGGAGCAGCCAGATTGTGTCCCACCCACCACAGGGGGGGGACACAATCACTACTATTTTCTATATAGTGGAGGATTTTGCAATTACAGCAAACATGCTTTTAGGCCTAAATACCATGAGAAAGGTAAGTATCATCCTAATGCCATACTTCAGTGGGATAAATTACGACAGAGAATTCATAGAGGAGATCCCTTTACATGAAGTGTCGCCTAACAATTATTGTAGAAAATCGGAGGGAGTTGGAACGACAAAACACCATAGCAGAGTGATTCAGTCTGACCTCAAAGAAGAGAAGAGAGTTCACCCTTCCCTCCCATCTCTTCCATCCCCCTACCCAGGGACCGAGGTGACAATAAACTTCCCACATAAATTCGTGGATATCTCACCAATGAGGTAGTTATTCCACTTAAATCATATATGAAAGTCATGATAAAGAGTAAATCTTAGAACTGTTCTGGTATTGTCTTAGAAGAATCTTCTGAAGTGAAAGGACTCTCTGTGTAAAATTCCCTATGTCAGATGAATAACACTGGGGAAACTCATGTGTTCCTAATTAATTAGATGAATGGAGAAGTCCAGTTCAAAAAAAGAACTTGTATATGCAATTTTGAGACTTGTCCAGATCCTATTCGTGAAGTAACAGTAGATGGAATATCAGGTAAGATACAGTCGACAGACAGAGAGTGCATAAAGGAGAATTTGATTCAGTCAGGAAATTTTGATGTGGAAAGTGATCTACTAGATTTATTACAAAAACACCGATAGACAGTCGCATTACTTGGAGAGAAATTAGGTAGTACTAACCAGATTAAACACAAGATTAATGTACTCTGGGGCACCCAGCCAATATACATACCAGCATATAGGGTTGCGCACTTACAACATACCCTAGCAAATCAATATGTTGATGAAATGTTAAAACTGGGTATTCCTGAACCATCAGTGTGACCATGGAATGCACCACTGTTTTCTGTGCCCAAGCATAACGGTGAAATGCATGCGGTCGTTGATTATCGCAAATGAAACCAAGACACAATCCCAGACCGATTTCCTATGCCATTGTTAAGTGACGTCTTGCAAAATATTGGGCTAGAAAATAATTATTTTCCACAATCGATTTCCTTAGTGGATATTACCAAACTGAGTTAGATGATCAATCACACAAATACACTCCATTCTCTACAAACAGTGGCCATTTTCAGTATAAAAGAATGCCAGTGGGATTAAGGACAGCTCCAGGCACATTTCAACAATTAATGAGCAGTGTACTGTATTATCAGGCATGCTGGGAGATGGAAATTTCGTTTATCTGGACGACATCATAATCACAACACACATGACAGATGAACATTTACAGAAATTAGACCAGCTCTTACAAGCTAGTCAATGCTGGTTATAAAATAAAGCTGTCAAAATGTAAATTTTGCTTTAATGAAATCAAATTCCCAGGCCACAGACTGGATGCAGAAGGTATACACATTACACACCTCATATGATAAAATAACAGCAGTGAGGGACTTCCCTGAACCAACAAATGTGGTTGAAGTAAGACACTTGCTAGGTCTAACAGGTTACTACCATGCTTTTATACAAGGATTTGCTAAAATATCAGAATCTTTATTCCAACTGAAAAAAACAAGCTACATTTCGGTGGTGAGAGAAAAAAAAAATAGCATTTAATGGAATAAAAGATAAATCTTTATGTGCACCTTGCCTGGCATATCCTGATTTCACAAAACCGTTTATAATTTGCACAGATGCATCTCTTAAAGGACTAGGGGCCATACTGATGCAAGAAGATAAGTGTGGAAAATATCAACCAATTGCATTTGCCAGCAGAAGAATAAAAGGTGCAGAGAAAAATTATTGCATTACAGACCTAGAGGCCCTGACAATGGTCTTTGCCTTACAAAAGTTTCGTGATTTGGTATATGGTTACGAAATTCATCTTTATACAGATCGTAAACCACTCGTGGGTATGAATCAGGAAAAACTCTCTGGAGGGAGTGCAAGATGGAAATGTACAGTTGAAAATTACAATATACATATTCACAACATAAAGAGCAAAATTACTTCAGCAGCTGTATTATCAAGGACCCAAACAACAACTCATGTCGCTACGTTAAGTCTAAGGAAACTAATTCCCAACCATGACAGAAACTTGATCCCATGTGGTCTAAAGTTATATACGAATTGGAGAGTGGTGAGGTCATACAATTACCCAAGCTACATATACCACTCAATTCCCAGTAGTCAACAATGCCTTATATAGAGTAAACCCCGGACAACCAAATCATGGAAGAAATACCAGACAACTTGTGGTACCTAATGCACTGATATCTCACATTTTAAGGACAATACACGATAGTCCACATACAGGACATCGTGCCAAAGATAGCATAGTCATACAATCCCGGATGTTATACTACTGGCCATCATTACAGAAAGACATACATGAGCACATTGATAATTATGAGTCTTGTGTGAGACACAAAGGTTATACCATCACCCCTGCAAAATTAGGCATATATTTCGTACCTGATCAAACGTGGGATGTTGTTGCGGCTGACTTACTTAAGTTATCCATACCTAACAATAATAATCAGTATCTCTTCGTGGCTACTGATCATTTCTCAAAGTATGTGATTTTAGTTCCGGTTAAGGATAAGACAGCAGAAACAATCGCGAGAACACCTTAGTCACAGTTTGGACCCCCGGCATATGTACCCACGCGAAAGATTTATCGTATCAGCAAGAAATTGGGGCAGGGATCAGGAGGAAAACTGTAGTACAGTAGCAAAGTTTAATGGGTATCTCTGTCAGTTTTGAAGTTGCAAGAAAGATAGACACCAATTTGGAAATCGCATAAAAATCTTCTATTATTTTCATTTCATTGACAACCCGTAATTCCCGATAGTTTTTCCGTAAATCGTGGAAACGATTTTTTGTATGGCAGATTAGTGTAACAGCCGGCTGCACAAGAAGTAAAGGTCTAAGGTTGCGTGAGTATTGTCCAACGATTGCTGAAAGCAAACAGGTTTTGCCTTTTCAAAACAAATGAAACCTTCAGTTTGGCTTTTTGGGGGGAAATTTTTGACTGAATCCGAGTCAGACTAATACAATACCCTGATCGACGAAAGAAAATCTAAATTTCTGATTTCTGATTCGAATCGGAGTGTACCGACAGATTTGGTGAAAGTAATTTTTGAGAGCAAAAAGCAGTCATTATTAACCTGCTAGGCCCCAAGCGAGGGAATATTTTTGGTGTAATCTAATAAGTTCTTTAGGATTATCAGGTCAGGAAATCAGGGGAAGATGAGCCACACGAGACAATATTCAGCACTGCCTGACATGCCCGCTCACTTGCTCGAATATGTTCCACACTTTCAGTGTGGACGCCTATTACATGTTTATAGATAATAATAACTGTAAATTCGCCACACCAAGGGTACTAGTAAGTGATAACGAAGGTGAATTTAACTTTGAAATCTTACAAGTAATATGTAAACAATACAGTATAAAAAAGGCTAATGTCTTGGCATATCACCCAGCATCCAATGGATTGGTAGAGAGACAGAACAGAAAAGTGCTGCATGTACTACGTCACATTCTCAGTGAAGATTACGCAAGCTGGGATGGCTGGATTCAAGGAGTGGAAACATCAGTTAATTGTGCAATAAACAAGTCTATAGGAGAAACCTTTCTTCATTATCTATATAACAGAAAAAAATTTGCCATAGGAGATCTGGAAGGTGAAAAATTGCCAATATACAATTATGACAATTACCCCAAACTTCGTTTACATGAATTCAAAGAGATACGCACAAAAGTGAAGAAACAATTAATGAAGTCAAAGGAAGAATTGACGGAGTTATTTAACAAAAAGGCAAAAGAATCAAATATTGATGTAGGTGACCTGGTCTGTGGCATTCAATATACTATAGCAGTAGCCGTGTGTGTGTGTGTGTGTGTGTGTGTGTGTGTGTGTTTATATATATATATATATATATATATATATATATATATATATATATATATATATATATATATATATATATATATATATATATATATATATATTGGGCAGCTGAAACTACACATTCAAATCGCACCATAATTGGCACAGAAATCGCAAAAAAATTGCTGATGTGAAAAAACTTGGTCCCATCACGATTGAAAAACTTTTACTATATTTAATGAGCGATCAAATTTTGACCAAAAAACGCTACTCCCGGAGTCCGGCATAGGATCTCCGTAGAATTTTTTGCCCATAGGTAGGACCAAGATATACTATAGGCGTAGCAGTAACCGTGTGTCTGGGTGTGTATTTCGGACTTGCGTTCGGACAACTTGGGTTCCATTCCCGAAGCTGCAAATAACACGATCAATTGGTTAGCTGCAAAAAATCCAAATGACAACGTTACACTAGAACAACACATAAACGGACCATCATGGGACCTTGTATGTCGCCTTAACGGCCGACAGTGACAGAGTTACACTAGAACAGCACATAAGCGCGAGAGCCCTCCGCAGGGCGCCAGTGCGAGGGGCCCGAAGGGCTCACGAGCACTTGTCATTCACTATAAAGGCAATAAACCGGCACCAAAATTTGAAGGCCCATACAGAGTTATTAAGATAACTGCAACTAAAGTAGCAATGAGGTCGCTGTCAAGTGGCGAAGAAAAACAAATTCATATTGATCAATTAAAAAAGGGTCTTAAGGAATTTAGCCACCAATTATGAAACACTGGATACAACGGAACACCCTAGCACATACGATGACAATAAAGAAGAAATTAATACATACAGGAATAAATTACAGTCGCATACCAAAGATGGGTGCAACTGTTACAGTAAATGCCACAATACAGCATTTACGTGATCTAGGAATCAATTTAAACTCCTTTTATAGGTGAAACATCGAGCAATGTAGAGCAGAGTTATTATTCTCCAAGAGCTAGTTGATAATGTTCATCATCACTATCATCTTCCTCAGCATTACTGAATTAGCTACTTAATAAAGTTATTTTCTCGGTAGGTAACGATGAGGAGACTTATTCCATGTATTCTCCTGTAGGCCATATAGCAAGAGGATTGGCTCACTTACGCCCTCAATATACAATATATTAAGGCATGAGTGCCTTATCTCCCCAACAACCTCGACAGCAATTGTACAGGATGTAATGAGTAATGAAATTAGTTTGGATACTATCAACAGCTTGCCAGTGATGTGGAGAATATTGCTAGACCACTTAGGACATTAGAGGTAGTTATTAGAAGCTCTTCGTCAGAAGCTCATCACGTGAAGGAAGTGACTGATTTCATTAAGTTGGCAGAATGCAAACTGGAAAAACAAAAACCCTCAAGCTCACCACGATCCAGGATATCCCATCACGTGAGACTGAGATACTTAGGAACACAAACAACATTGCTCATACACGTGTCAGACGCGATTTGTTCAATCTAGATGGAGCAATTTTAGGTGACATTTTTGAATTTGCTACAGAAAAAGATCTTGAAGAAATATACAGTATAACAAATATAATAGGGTAGCTCAAATCTTGACATATCAATAGATACTAGCTGATATACAGAACACTGCGATGGTGACGACTGTGAAAAATCCCAGAAAGGCCAAAAAATAAATAAATAAATAAATAAATAAAAATCAAGAAAGTATGGAAAAAGTAAATTCACTTGAAGGGAATATGACACTTTTGCAGCACTTCTCAGTGGTCATGGAACACATAATACGTCAGTTAGACAATACCAGGGCTCGTTATCAAGCTTTCATGAAAGGTATTGCCAATGGTGGTAATGACAAGATTACCAAACATTACCGCAAATTCACGATTTACGTCATATTAACATTCAGGGCATACATAAACATAATTTGTGGCCGTTGTTTGCTGAAAAGTACCTTTTGCTATACTATCCATACTTAGAAGTAACTCTCACACCGACATCAGTAGTAGGCCATGTCCCATTCATAACAGATTATCTGCTCACAGTCTATCAAATATACATTTTCCCTTCTAAAAAAGATGACATATTGCTCACCAGCAACACTAATACGAAACTCATCACGGTCTCTAAGAAACAGAACACAGTCACCTTTGCTAGTGAATCAACAACGTAATTGTCGCACATCATTACGTGCATTTAATCTTTGTCCTGCGTACTTCACGTTTCAGCTAGCTGGAACAGTCCCTTGTGAAATGGCTATCATAAGAAGCCAAGATATTCATCAGCATTGCAACTTCACATTTGCTCCAGATAAACTCATCCATCATCAACGCATCGGTCTTTCACAAATCTACTTCACTCGTAACATCAGTCATCGTAATTTTTCCAGATACACCGCCAACTCATACTTCAGCATCAGGTCTATACATAGTACCTGACTATTATGCTGTACTTACACCATCTTTGTCCAACTTAGCCACAAAAAAACACTATGCAATCCTCAGTCACACCATAAGCACTTCCAACTACTGCTGAAGATGGATTTAAACATGAGTAGCCTACACATATTAAGCTGATCTACGTTTGAAACCAAGCAATTGATCAAACAATGAAGCCCTGGGAAGAATAGAGCATGAGTATGTTCAGTCCATTTTATGTGTGCAGTCCAGGTCCAGTTGTCTTTATAATCTTCTCCATCATATTTGCTATATTACTATTGGCTATGCACAGAATGCAAGTACGAATTGCAAACTTAGAGTCATTATTCACGGGGGGAAGGGTAGTAAACATTTAAATGAGGCCCCCTGAATGAAAGTTGTACATTTGTATAGTACGTAAATAAGGTAAATATAATTTATATATACAAAAAAAGAGGAAAAGACAGAGACTATGAGGTTATATATAATATAGTGCATATTTAGTTAAACTAATATACCTGTATCCATTTTATATGACAATTTTATTATATCTCATATATTTCTATATGAATTGCAAGTACATTCCATCAAGCTGATTTTTTTTCCAATTGTATAAATATATGCATATGTCTGCTATACATACACAGTTTTGCTACTGCGACTATATATTATGTTTCTGCAATATTGAGTCACTACAGTATTACGATAAATATCATGTATGTTTGTTCAGTATATTCATATCAATGTACCATGGCACTATAAGCTTTGTAAAATTGTGATATAGACATATGTAGTGTTACGACGGTTTATCATGACCAAACGATATGTAGGGATTAATACTGTATGTTAAGACACAATATGCTATATAGAACTATATAGCTATAGGCATCAGTATGTAATAGACAGGTAGTTATGTCTAAGTTCTTCAATAAGAGGTTAGATACATTTGTCCGTAGGCAGACGCTTAAGTATTCCAAACACAGGATGACCTGACAGCCGTTCACGTGTCAGAAGTGTGGAAGACCGTACACACACACACACACACACACACACACACACACACACACACACACACACACACACACACACACACACACACACACACACACACACACACACACACACACACACACACACACCGCTCGCTGGTGCAGTGGTAACGTTCTTGCTTGCCAACTGGTGGACGGGAGTTCGCGCCTCGCTCAGGTTGCGAAAAGTTTCACTGACGAAGTGGGTGGTTACTGTCCCCCTTGAGCAAGGGGACGGGTGTGTGCGTGTGTGAAGGTCACAGCCTTGCCCTTAGATCGGACTATATGAGCTCTCAGCTCCCTTCCGGGAGGGTAAAAGCTGACTATCACGACCATCAAGTGATCCTGACCGACCCGGTAAAATTACACATGGAAGTCAGAGGGGGATACAAGTCCAAAAATCACATACAGGAGAACCAGAGAGATCTCCTGGGAGGGACAGGGAGTAGGAGAAGGAGAGAGAACCAAAAAGATCCTCAGGGAGCGATAGGGAGTAGAAGGAGAGAGGACCAAAGACAGCCAGGGAAGGACAATGGCAGTAGGAACTAGAGAGTGGGAAGGCATCAGCTAGCACAAACTGCCCCTGAGAAAACACGGGTCACGTCAAGCTCTTTAACTTTTTCATCAAGAAACTGTCTCACAATACAACTCCATCAATCCCAAGCTGCCTATTCATCACCTCACCTTCACTTACAATGTGAAGATGATAATGGGACAGCGATGGCCTACCCTCACGTTTTCCTTCAACGCCAACATTCATTCACTCCCTTCCTGGGTCTCTCCAGTCAACCAGACATGAATATTCACTTTATATAACAAAAAGATAAAGGCCACATAATTCCGAAATCTGCTGGCCTTTGACACTTACATCCTTCAAGGTAGTTTAACTTACTGTACCATCTTTACCCGTCGGCATACAGGCATGACCTTAGCAGAGATTGATTTCCAAATTTAAGTGTGTTTCAGATCATAAGTTAAATATCATCCACTTATCAGGTGGTACTTACTTTCAGTTGGTAATTAATGCACTATCATTTACATCTCGCCTACTATCTAATCTCATCTTCCTTTGCTATAGTTCATCATACCATCCTTTGTTGATGAAAGTCTCTAATAATAATCATGTAGGTAGAAATAAGCCATACCTTATCCTTGCTGTTTATACCCAACCATAATAAATAAAAATGGCAGATATTCACTTTATTCAAGCTTGTATCTCCTCTTAATAATTCATCATCATAATCATTAATATCATCAATCCACCTGCTAACTAAAATCTGAGATAAAATTTTGTTTTATGAAATTGTTATTTGTATTATGAGTCAGTGAGAAGACATAAGTTTACCATTAAGGTTGTGTAGCGACTCCTCCAACAAAACATTTCCCTCATTTTGTTTAGATAATCCTGTTGCCATAAAACAGTCCATCCTGTATGTTTATTTTATGTTACTGGCTGTTATACAGATTTCAATATTTGAGGTGTTAAAAAGTGAAAATTAACCCTTAGGACATGTGCGTTGTTCACACTCTCCTCCCCCAGCCTTACGGACAAATTTCACAAAATAGGTCTGTTTCACAGACTCATAGGTCGGAAACCATAAAAATAAGAACTTCAAATAAAGCTTACATTACTTACCAACCCTTCCTCTTTCCAGCGCAAGTGTTTCCAGGTCACTAGGTGGTGGAATTTTGGAGTGAGGATGAGTTGAATGGAAGTGATTTTTGGCTTTCAGCATGCCAGTGTTTGGATGGGTGTGCCTGACCATGGTCTCAGTGTGCACGTGTGTGAGTCGTGACTGCCAGTCAGCTCCCCACTCCCTGGCCCGCCTGTTCAAAGCCTTGTCTTTCTCAAAATTCCCTGCCTCTTTCCACCTGTCTTGGGCTGTGTCTCATCACCTTGGTGCCTAAGCTCACAATTGTGCTTTTTTTCCAGTCATTCCATGTTGTCACTGTGCACTGAGATGTGTGTGGCTGCAATTAACTGCATGAAGAATGTTTCCCGTTACTAGGGAAAATATTCCTCCATCGGATTTTCTGTAGAAGCTTCCTGTTCTTCTTATTACACAATGGAATACTAAACTAAACTAATTTTATAGACAGAGTTAGAGAAAGAACAGAGAAATTAGTTGGAGAAGAACAGGGAGGCTTTAGGAAGGGAAGAGGTTGTGTAGATCGGATATTCATTCTTAGATCTTTAGTGGAAAAGTTGCTAGAGAAGGGAAAGAAGTTGTATGCGGCTTTCATGGATTTGGAGAAAGCATATGACAGGGTGGATAGACAAGGATTATGGAAAGTGTTAAGAATATATGGAGTAGATGGGAAGTTGTTGAATGCTGTGAAGAGTATGTACGATGGTGCGAAGGCTGCAGTGCGTGTGGATGGTGTACTAAGTGAATTTTTCTCTTTGAAAGTTGTTTTGAAACAGGGATGTGTCATGTCTCCATGGTTGTTCAATCTGTACATGGATGGGGTAATAAAAGAGGTACAAGGTAGGGTAGTGGATGTTGGAGTGGCCCTGGTGAGAGAGGAGAGTGTTTGGAAACTCCCTGTACTGTTGTTTGCAGATGATACTGTGTTGTTGAGTGAAGACGAAGGGGAACTGCAAGGCTTGATGGATGAGTTTGAGAGAGTGTGTAAGAAACGGAATCTAAAGGTGAATGTAGGGAAGAGTAAAGTGATGGTCTTTGAGAGAGGTGAAGTCAGTGAATGTACAGCGAGGTTGGATGGTGAGGAATTGGAAAATGTGAGTACGTTTAAGTACTTGGGTAGTGTGATGAGTAAGGATCGAGGTTTGGAGGGTAAAGTGCTTGAAACGGTACAGCAGGGAAGAAAGGTTGCTGGTTCTTTGAAAGCAGTGATAAGAAACAGGGAAGTGAGCATGGAAGTGAAAAAGTTACTACATGACAGTATTGTGATACCAACTCTAACGTACGGAAGTGAAGCTTGGACATTGTTGGAAGGACACAAGTCAAGAGTGAGAGCAGTGGAAATGAGTTATTTAAGAGGAGCCTGTGGAGTCACGTGGAGAGACAGGCTGACGAATGAGGATATAAAGGAGCGTTGTGGTGTTGATGTGGATGTGATAGGAAGCGTTATGAGGAACACACTGAGGTGGTTTGGCCATGTGGAGAGGATGGAGGGTGAAAAACTGACGAAGAGAGTGTATGTGAGTGAGGTTGAGGGGGGAAGAGGGAGGGGGAGGCCGAGGATGAGATGGAGGGATGGGGTGGAGAGGTATATGCGAGAGGGGGGTGTGAGTTGGGAGCAGGGCAGTGAAATGGCGGGGGACAGGGCGACTTGGAGGCGATTTGTTTGTGGCCACCCCAAACGGGATTGAGGCGTCTGGCAATAGATAGATAGATAGAAACACTTATTTCACTTATGACTAAATCAGATATTTTCTAAATGTAGTTGTTATATACAGGCACTTATACATACTATTCACAATTTCATGCACAAGCATCACAGTCGGAAAATATCTGGTGTCACTCCCACGCGTTTTTTCAATGTCATGTTGACAGATGACACTGACAGAGGTAGTAACCAGCAAACTGATTTCCAGGCTTTCACTCTTGGGATAAATAGTGCACAAATAACCTTGTCTTTCATGAAAACACATCACTCTCCTCACCATCGTAAATATTTCATAACTGTCATTATTGTAAATATAACACAAACATCACATTCGTAAATGTTTCACCAATCTCTTTTCCTTTCGTGAAAAAACGTCATTCTCGTCACCATGGTAATGATTTCATCAGTGTCATTACTGTAAATAGTACACTCAACCGTCATAATCGTAAATATTTCACAAACGTCACTATTGTCAATACTAGACAGATGCAGGAACTGTAAACATTTCACAAACGTCACTGTCATAAATATAACACAAACATCACTATCATAAATGAATAAACGTCACTATAGTTAAATTTTCACCAATGTCACTATCATTTTTACCAACAGACATCTCATTCTAGAACTTTTCCAGTGTATGGTAATTAATTTAAGTAGTAGAAGCACTGTCAAGGGCAGAGGTTGTTTTGTGGGCATAGAGGCTGCTTGGCCTGGGTGAGCAGGTGAGGAATCAGACAACGTGCCAGATTGCTCCATGATTGTAATCACTCATGGATGCAGGACAACAACTGATAGGATCAAGTGACATGCTCTGCTTTGTCAGCTGATCTTAGGTGAGGGAAAGGTGGGGAAGAATCCCAAGCAACCATGCAAACAATGGTGCAAAAGAAGTCACGTCAAGCAAGAGGGAAAGCCTCCCTGGGCTGAACTCCAACCCGTCCCTTGCCGAGACCTGAAGCATGAGGGTTAGTAGAAAATGAATTAAATATGTAATAAGCCCAACCTTTGTACAGTAAAGTCTCTAGGGTAGAGGTTACATAAAGTTATAATTTTGACTAAAAAATGCCGAGTTTAACACGAGTTCTGTTTTAGAAGGGCTCGGATTACCTTTTTTGCAGTTGCTGACATTCCCGTTTGTTTAGTGACTGAAAAACATTATAACATATCGACTGTTCACACATTTTCTTATTGGTAGTATTTTCAAGAGACAACTAAGCTGCATTCTTTTGGGTTCCTGAAGCTCCTTACCATCTCTTTTTTGGTCATGTATTTTAAATCTTTTTTCTTTATATTCCATCGTTTCCTACTTTTTTATGGGGTCGATGAGATTATCCAGTCTTCACTATACAGCTTGGTCCGGCGATTTCTCCCCCATCAGCCTCTTCTCTCTCAGATAATCGTTCACACAATGTATCCACCACTTCTGCAGCTTTCCCTTTTTCCTCCTTTCTTGTACCTCCCTTGCCATTACCCTCCTCCCTACATAATCTTAAACCCTTCTCATCACTTGGCCATACCAGTGCAGTCTTCTGTCTTGCATCTTCCTGGATACCTCACCCATCTTTACTGTTTGTCTGCTTCTCTTATGCTAATCCCATCCAACTTTGTTTCACCACACATCCATCTCAGCATTCTCAACCCCACGACATTCAACTTTTATTTCTACACTTTCTTCACTGCCCATGTCTCAGCCCAGTACATCAGAGCCGGTCTCACTACCGTTTAATGTACCTTACTAGGAAGCCTCCTGGTGATTCTTCTATCACACACCACTCCCGATACAAGACACCAGTTCTTCCTGCTCACCTGCACTCTCTGGCTCGTTTCCGCATCCGAGTCTCCATCGTTGACCACCATCAATCCAAAATATTTACCCTTCTCTCTCTCTCTCTCTCTCTCTCTCTCTCTCTCTCTCTCTCTCTCTCTCTCTCTCTCTCTCTCTCTCTCTCTCTCTCTCTCTCTCTCTCTCAGCAAACTTATCTCTGAATTTTCACATTTGTTGAACTTCATGTATGCCTTTTTCTTCCTACTGTTATTCATTCATCTGTTTTCTATAGCCCATGTTCATTCTTCTAATTATTATCTCCCCACCTCATCTCTTCTGGTGCTACATAGCATTATGTCATCATCAAAAAGCATGCACCTGGGGGAGTACTTTCTTGCCGCACGAACCAGCACGTCCATAATCGAATTAAAAATGTAAGGGCTTAATGAGAATCGTTAACGTAAACCAATTCTGACTAAATATTTGTCTGTCAGTCCTGCGCTGATTCTGTCCTGGATTCTCGCCCCATCATATACATGGCCTGTACTATCCCCTTCTCCCTCATACACCTCCAGACCTCCTGACTTGGCACTCTGTCGTAGGGCTACTCCAAGTAAATGAATATCAGATGCAACCCCCTCTGCCTTTCCCTATGCTTCTCCTTCATCAGTCTTAATGCAAAAATTGCTTCTGTCATCCCAGTATCTGACATAAAACCAAATTACCTCTCTCTTGTTATCATCTCTTCCCTAAGCCTTCTCTTTATAATCACTTCCCAAACCTTCGTTGTATACGACTTCAACTTTATCCTCCTATAATTCTTACAGTCCTAGATGTCCCCTTCCTCCTTGCAGGCAGGTTCAAACACGATGTCCACTATTCCACTCATCGAGCTTTCTCTACTGCATATAAATCTTCTGCATCAAGTCCCTCACCAAATCTATCTTTTCTTCGCCCAATCACTTTCAGACCTCCACTGCTATCCTATCTGGCCCCATTGCTTTCCCGTTCTTCTTTTTCCTGTGCCACCTTTACTTCTTTGTTTGTATCTGTCATTAGGCCCTCGATTGAATTTCTCCACTCCTGTAGGTGAATAACACTATCCCCATGCCATTCCTCTCTTGCTCATTTACTCCATATAGAGCAACTTGTTCTGTCATATATTGCAAATAATATATCTTTGTTGGTTTTTATGTTTATTTACGTTTTAAAACTTAATATGTCTTTCACTGTCAACATACATGAAAATAACATCATGCTACATGCAAAAATGAAGACATAAGGAAAAACTGCCAGGGAAGTTTCGGAGTCCACGAGAATAAGACCCAAGATTACACAAGAAACCTTATCCACATTACCATTATCTAGGTGTTTGTTTAGCAGGAACAGTTCTAGTAGTAAGTCATGCTGCATCAGACCATAACCAATATGTCTGGGACCTGGAATAAAAATGCACGCAAGGTTTCGGGAAATTAATGGGATTTTCTCTTTGCATAAAACTCTTTACAAACTGCAGAAGATTCCTTATGCCATCATCTGCAACATGCTGTCCCTGCCTCATTGTTTTGGACTGAATCATACTAGGCATTGTATAGGGGAAAATTTCCAGTTAATTTTTTTATTGCACCAAACTGTACAGTGTTTGTGTTCACTTCAGTCATACTAAGAACAAAATGTGGATTACAGGGGATGCGAAATTAATGTGGACAGTGCAAGTCGAGATGTGCACCGTATGTGGAATTATATATGCACTGTGCTGCTATTACTCCAATTCCTCACAATACCGGTCAGGGTTAGTGCCCCTCCCCGGAAAACAACCAACTAAAAAAACAAACAATAAGCCTCGGACAAGGACTGACCAAACGATGACGACCAAGGACCGGACAAAGGACGTGGTTATCGGAACGTGGAATGTAAGGGGAGCGAATGATAAGGTGAAAGAGAGAGAGATTGTCCAGGTGCTTGAGGGTGCGAAAGTGGATGTATGTGGAATAACTGAAACAAAATGGAGAGAAGAAAGTGTGAGAGAATGGGAGTATGGATGGGGTATATGTGCAGAAGTAGGTGAGAATGAGAGGGCAAAGGAAGGAGTATGTATAGTTGTGAGTAAAAGATGGAAGAGGAGCATAAGACAGTATGGATCAGTTGGGTCAAGGATTATGTGGGTAAAGTTGAAAGTTGGAATACAAATGTGGGCGATTGTGTGTGTGTATGCGCCAACGCAAGATTGTGCTAGAAGAGTGAGAGAAGAGTTCTGGACAAATGTAGAAGTGTGCATGGAAAAGTTTGGAAGGAATGACAGAGTGTTTTTGATTGGTGATATGAATGGTAAAGTTGGGAATGTGAAAGTGGATGGAATAGTTGGTGAGTGGGGTGTGCCTGCTGAGATAGATGAGAATGGGAGTGCGTTAGTGGACATTTGTGCTGGGAGAGGGTTGGTGATAGCCAATACCCTCTTCAGGCATAAAATGATCCACAGGTATACATGGCGAGTGATGAGAAGGGTGGGTGGTGAACTGAATGAAAGGAAGGCAATGATTGATTATGTGTGTGTGGATGAAAGGATGCGAAGATGTGTAATGGATGCAAGAGTTTATAGAGGTTGGGGGAGTGGACTTTCTGACCGCTACTTGGTGGTGGCCAGAATTAGAATTCAAGTAAGATGGAGGAACAGAAGAAGGGAAAGACGAGAGGAAGGAGTAGTTGCAAGGAGAGTGGAAAGGTTACAAGAGGATGAGAAAAAGGCAGAGTATAAGAGAGAAGTGGAGGAACGATTGGGCAAATAAGAATTGGAGCAGATGGGAGACGTGGAAGGTGTGTGTAGGATATTTACAGAAGAAATATGTGCAGCATGTGACGTGGTGTGTGGAAGGAAGAAAAGACAGAGGCGGGTGCAAGGAACAGCGTGGTGGACTGAAGAGGTGAAACAGGCTGTGGTGCAAAAGAAGAAAGCATACAATGAATGGATGAGAAATAGGGGCGTGGAAGAAGGGAGGCGGAAGAGAGAGTTATATGTAGAAAGAAAGAGAGAGGTGAAAAGATTAGTAAGAGAGAGTAAGAAGAGAGTGGATGAGGAATTTGGAAGGAATTTGAGTGTAAAGTGGAGGGACTGTAAGAAAATGTTCTGGAAAGAGGTGAAAAGAGTAAGACAGGGTGGAAGTGAAGTTAGCAGGGGAGTGAAAGATAATAATGGTAGAATACTAGTGGAGAAGGGAGAAAAAGTGAGCAGATGGAGAGAACACTTTAAGGAATTGTTGAATGTAGAGGATGGAAGTAATGCGAGTATAAGTGGCTGGGGAATGGCTGGGAGAAGGAGGGAGGTGAGAAGACAGGAAGAAATCAGTAGGATAGAAGTTGTGGAAGCAATGAAGAAAGTTAAATCAGGGAAAGCCCCAGGAATTGATGGAGTGGGTGGTGAAATGCTGAAGCATGGGGGAGAGATAGTAGTAGAATGGATGTGGAAGATGTGCAGATTGGCCTGGGAGGAAGGTAGAGTCTCGGAGGATTGGAAGTCAGGTATAATTATTCCCTTGTACAAAGGAAAAGGGGAAAAAGAAGTGTGTGGTAATCATAGGGGCATTTGTCTTCTTAGTATAATAGGAAAAGTGTATGGTAGGATACTTATTGACGGAGTTAGAGAAAGAACAGAGAAATTAGTTGGAGAAGAACAGGGAGGCTTTAGGAAGGGACGAGGTTGTGTAGATCAGATATTCATTCTTAGATTTTTAGTGGAAAAGTTTCTAGAGAAGGGAAAGAAGCTGTATGCGGCTTTCATGGATTTGGAGAAAGCATATGACAGAGTGGATAGACAAGGATTGTGGAAAGTGTTAAGAATATATGGAGTAGATGGGAAGTTGTTGAATGCTGTGAAGAGTATGTACGATGGTGCGAAGGCTGCAGTGCGTGTGGATGGTGTACTAAGTGAATTTTTCTCTTTGAAAGTTGGGTTGAAACACGGATGTGTCATGTCTCCATGGTTGTTCAATCTGTACATGGATGGGGTAATAAAAGAGGTACAAGGTAGGGTAGTGGATGTTGGAGTGGCCCTGGTGAGAGAGGAGAGTGTTTGGAAACTCCCTGTACTGCTGTTTGTAGATGATACTGTATTGTTGAGTGAAGACGAAGGGGAGCTGCAAGGCTTGGTGGATGAGTTTGGGAGAGTGTGTAAGAAACGGAATCTAAAGGTGAATGTAGGGAAGAGTAAAGTGATGGTCTTTGAGAGAGGTGAAGTCAGTGAATGTACAGCGAGGTTGGATGGTGAGGAATTGGAAAATGTGAGTACGTTTAAGTACTTGGGTAGTGTGATGAGTAAGGATGGAGGTTTGGAGGGTGAAGTGCTTGAAAGGGTACAGCAGGGAAGAAAGGTTGCTGGTTCTTTGAAAGCAGTGATAAGAAACAGGGAAGTGAGCATGGAAGTGAGAAAGTTACTACATGACAGTATTGTGATACCAACTCTAACGTACGGAAGTGAAGCTTGGACGTTGTTGCAAGGACACAAGTCAAGAGTGAGAGCAGTGGAAATGAGTTATTTAAGAGGAGCCTGTGGAGTCACATGGAGAGACAGGCTGACGAATAAGGATATAAAGAAGCGTTGTTGTGTTGATGTGGATGTGATAGGAAACGTTATGAGGAACACACTGAGGTGGTTTGGCCATGTGGAGAGGATGGAGGGTGAAAGACTGACGAAGAGAGTGTATGTGAGTGAGGCTGAGGGGGGAAGAGGGAGAGGGAGGCCGAGGATGAGATGGAGGGATGGGGTGGAGAGATATATGAGAGAGGGGGGAGTGAGTTGGGAGCAGGGCAGTGAAATGGCGGGGGACAGGGCGACTTGGAGGCGATTTGTTTGTGGCCACCCCAAACGGGATTGAGGCGTCTGGCAATAGATAGATAGATATAATTCACATTCATACCTGAATGTCTGAACTGTTGGTGCAAAACTTCAATGCATGTGATTGCAGATGAATAGTTAGCAAAATATTATTAGGGTTCTTCAAGGTAACATAATGGAACTAATGAAAGGAGTCCCCGATCCATGTGACTACACCCACGCCTGGATATCGAGAAGCTGTGGTATGTTTTATCTGTGTGTGTGTGTGTGTGTGTGTGTGTGTGTGTGTGTGTGTGTGTGTGTGTGTGTGTGTGTGTGTGTGTTAGAGAAAGACAGACATACATAGACTGCATAGATATTCAGATCAGAGAGAGAGAGAGAGAGAGAGAGAGAGCGAGAATGAAATTTATTTATTTTTCATCTAATTGTATTCAGATCTGGCGGATGGGTTGTGGGTTAGCCAAGGGATGGCTTCTTTTTTTTTTTTTTTTTAATAATAGTCAATGGTCATAGCCACAGGGGGATGACAAAGCTAACTTGGCGAGGTCATCGTAAACTGTTTTTATCCGATTTAGATCGAAGTGGTGAAAAGGTTAAGCTTAGGAAAGAATGACAGGAATCTATTGAGAAAACAATGCGTCAGAGGTTATTGTCACAAGGCAAGATATAATTCTGAACCGTGTGTCTGTGTGTAAGTAAAATGACTGTGAATATATTTGATTTACTTTGGACCGAACTTGATGAGAAATCTGAGAATCAGACAGCGGGTTGAAGTTTTATTTTATTTTACTATTGATCAAAGGTCAAGGTCACATGGAAAGGTGAACTTAAACAGTTTTTAACCGATTTACGCGAAACCCTGAGAAATGCATCAGTGTAAAGCAAGAATGAAAGGATACTATTTTGAGAACAATCGGTCACGGGTCAAGATAGGGAAGTTTAAGTGGCCAAGGTCAAATTGCATGAGCAGTTTGAACAATTCTGATCCAATTTGGAGCAAACTTGGTGGAAATGTTAAGGGTCAGGCATGAATGAAGTACTAAGATTGTGAGAGTATCCTATTTGGTGTCAGGGTTAAAAGCTTGGCTCCTAGATCAATTACTGGACACGGGTGTTGTACTTCTTGATTTTTTGCTTTTTATTATTATTATTATTATTCAGTAGTTCGAAAAAAATCCATTTTACCTGGATATTGTATGGGATCCCAGTGCGTTATATTTTTGATAAAGAGTGCAGCGAGAGATCTTTAGTTTTCCCACTTCGGGGCAAAACAATGGAAAAAATACAGGAAACGCGAAAGTAAAAGACCAGGAGAAATGGCAAAAATCCATATTTTTCTCAAAAGGGACGATGTGTCAGTGGAGAGAGAGAGAGAGAGAGAGAGAGAGAGAGAGAGAGAGACAGACAGACAGACAGACAGACAGACAGACAGAGATCCATGAACTCTGCATAAAAATTTTAAGCAACGTGACTAGTGTGTCCCGCAACTTTAAATGATCGCCCGTGTGAGGACATCAGTGAATTCAGGACATTTGTTTTTGGGTCAGGTGGTGAGTGTGAATTTGTGTGGAAGTGAGAATTTGGGTTCAAATGGGAAGTAGCAATTTGAGTGAAAGTAGGAAGATGGAATTAGCGCAGAAAAGGGAACAGGGAATTTGGGTGGAAATGGAAAGTGGGAATTTGGGTAGAAGTAGGAAGTGGGAATTAGGGTGGAAGTGTTGTGATTTTGTTTCCCTTCGTCGCATGATGTCAGGTAAGAGACAAGAACGAGAGCGTATCTATTCGAAGAAAACTTACAGCACCTGCTTCCATAAAATATACTTCCATTGTTCTTTTCTAACCGCCAACACAATTCAGTCATTTCGCCTATTTCATAGTTTTTTTGCCCATTGTTTTGCTTGTCAAAACATTCATTCCTGGATAAACTTTCACTGCACTCAGATCACCAATCCTACAACATTTATTTTCACAGACCCAGTCCAACCCTCAGCCTGACCTACAGGCCATTCCAAGCATACCTATTCTCACCACAACTTTTTTTTTTTTTTCCTTTTACCAGCATTTTAAGGATATACAGGTGACGCAGGTCACGCGGTTGCGTCTTCGCTGTTTTCTTGTTTTTCGACACTACCTAAAAAGGTTTTTCATGAAGAAGAAAACGAGGAAAAGGAAGAAGAAGAAAAAGAAGACGAAGAAGAAGAGACAAAGAAGAAGAAGAAGAAGAAGAAGAAGAGACGAGGAAGAAGAAGAAGAAGAAGAGACGAGGAAGAAGATGAGGGAAGAAAAGGAGGAAGACGAAAGAGCATCTTAAGGAAATAGAGCCAGATGACTATGTTGTAGTGGAAGGGGGAGGTAATGGACTTATAGAAGTTGGTGAAAAAGAAACTTCATCAGTGCTGAGGGAGATAATGGAAATTATTAAGAATAAGACTGGGCACAACCCCCTATTAATGTGTGTCCCAAAAAGATGTGTGAGAGAAACATTAATATACGAACAGAAAAGAAGGTGGCTGAATAGGCAGTGTATGGAAAAATTGGAAGAATGGGGATGTGATGGCCTTCAGCTGTGGGAGAATGTACGATGGAACGAGATCTGGTCACGAGATGGAGTACATTTCTCAAACCGGGGAAAAGTTTGGACAGGGTGGAACATTGTGGAGTGGGCACAGCATCATGAAAGAGGTGGGAGAGAGGGATAGGATAAGGCCCAAATGAGAAAGATGATGTTTGCCTTCCTGAATACCAGAGGTTGGAACGAAGGAAAATGGAGAACCCTGATACAAGAGGGTAAGGAATATGATGCCATAGGATTAGGAGAGACAGGATGGCACAACAACATAGAATGGCACGAGGGCAGATGGGTAGGATTAGGGATAGGAAGGCAAATAGGAGACAAGAAAGGTAGAGGTGTAGGAATAATTATGAAGGAGAAAGAGGGAAGACAAATATCAGAGGTACAAACAGTAAAGGATATAAAGAATGGACTGGGTTATAACAAAGGTGACATTTTAACTGTAAAGATTGCTGACCTGAAAGAAGAATGGTGGGTGACGATAGTTTACATGGGAGTGGAAGGAAAAGAAAACTATGAAGAAAATAAAAAGTTGTATGAAGTACTGCTGGAGATAAAGAAAGAAGTGGCAAACAATAAGTGGATAATAATGGGGGACCTGAATGCCCATATTGGTTTAAATAATGAAAGGGTGAACAAGAACGGACAGATGGCATTGGACTTCACAGAAAAGACCCAGCTTAAGATAAAGAACTGGGAGCTGGAAGACCCAGTAACATGGAGTGACAGAGGTATAAAATCAGCAATTGATTATATAATAATAAGTCATGAGGTTGAGACATATGGATGCAAGATATGGAAAAATGAGAATGTTGACATTTCTGACCATATAATGATTGGAATTACATGTGGAAAGACAAATAGGCGAAAAGAAATAAAAAAGACACAATGGAGAAAGAAATGGGATATAGCTAATGCGAATTGGCAGAAATACAGTCAGAATCTAGATGACCAGATACGTGAGGAAGAGGAGAGAGGAAAGTCTATTAATGATTGGGAAAAAGACATTAAAAAGACCATAATTCAGGAGGCAAGAGGGACAATAGGAACAAAAAAATTGAAGATAGCAACGACAAGATTAAAAGGCTGGTGGGACAGGGAAGTAGAACTAGCAATTGAAGACAGGAAGAGGGAAAACAGGGTACAGAGAAAATGGGGAAAAATGATAAAAAAACATGGAGAACAATATAGACAGGACTGGGAAAGAGCATGGAAAAGATATACAGAGGCAAAACAGACAGCAAAGATAATAATCAGTAGAAAAATAGGAAAGTGGGAAGAAGAACAAGCTCAAAAACTAAATGATATGCCCCGAAGGGAAAGAGAAAGAGAAGGGTGGAAAAGGTTGAAGAGAAACTTTGGAGAAAGGGATGTAGAACAGTGTATTAAGTTAAAAATAAAGGGTAAAGAAACAGAAAATGAGGAAGAAATTAGATCCATTGTAGAAGGATACTGGAAGAAAGTAATGCTAAAAGACAATGAGGAAGAATCCACAGAGAATATCTGGATATATAGCGATAGCAAAGAAATGGGGAATGTAAGGATAGAAAGAAAAGATGTAGAAAAGGCTGTTAAAGCAATCAAGAATGGAAAGACAGGAGGAACAGATGGAATAATAGGTGAACTTATTAAATATGGTGGGGAAAAATTGACAAAGGCATTGACAAATCTGTTTAATAGTATCCTGGAGGAAGGGGAGGTACCACAGGACTGGAAAAGAAGTAGGGTGACACGTATACATAAGGGTGGAGGAAAAGCTAAGGAGGAAATTGGAAACTATAGGCCCATTAGTGTCATGAATGTATTAGCTAAGGTGTTTGGGATGATAATAAATGAAAAACTAATATCATGGGCAGAACAGTACAAAATATGGGGCGAGGAACAGAGTGGGTTCAGGAAGGGTAGGGGAGGCCTTGAAAATGTTTTTGTAATGAAAGAAATAGAGAGGAACAAGGAGCAAGGAAAAGAGTTATACCTAGTATTTCTAGACTTTGAAAAAGCCTACGATACAGTTGATAGATGTAAATTGTTGAAACTATTGAGACATATTGGGGTGGATGGCAAGATAGTGGAAATAATAAAGAGATGGTATGAAGAAAATAAGGTGAAATTCACAATAGGAAATATAAGCACAGGGTGGGTTAACAATAACATCGGGGTGCGTCAAGGCTGTGTGTTGTCCCCTACGTTGTTCAACATTTACTTGGAAGAACTTTTAGTAAGAATCAGGAAATCAGGCAAAGGAGTGAGGATTGGAGATTGGAAATTAGGATGCCTGGCTTATGCAGATGATGTAGTACTCATGGCGGAAAACAGGAAAGACACGGAAGATCTTATGGAAATAGCTGACAGATTTGGGAGGGAATGGAACCTAAGATTCAGTGCAGGAAAATGCAAGGTGATGGAATTTAATAACAGGGAGAAGAACCAGTGGATGATGGGGAACAACGCAATGGAAATAGTAGATAAATATACGTACTTAGGTATAGAAGTGAGTAAGGAAGGAATAGGAGGGGAGAAACAAAGAAAGATTAATGAAGGGAAAGCTCGGAAGATGGCAGGCATGATTATAAATGGAGGGTGTAGAGTGATTAACAAGTATAACGTGGGTAAGAGTCTGTGGAAAGGAATAGCAGTGCCTTATTGCCTCTATGGATCGGAAATAACAAACTACCGAGATGGAGACATCATGAAATTGGAAAAAGTACAAAACATAGTGGGTAGATGGGGCCTGGGGGCCCCAAGAAGTATGGCAGTAGAAGCCATAAGGGGAGACATGGGCTGGAGCACATTCAAAGAAAGAATTGTGAAAGGAAAATTGGGGTTCACAAAGAAAATAGAAAAACTCAGTGTGGAAAGATGGGCTAAGAGGGTGCTGGAGGAAAGAGGGGCAAGATCATCATGGGGTAGAGAAATTAACAGATGGAAGAGGAAAGAAAACCTGGCAGAGGTTTGGAGTTATATAGAAGGCAAACAAATTAAGAAAAAGATTGAAGAGAACGGATTGAACAGATGGAAAGTGAGGTTAACAGGAAAGGTGACTCTGAAATGGTATAAAAGAAAGCAAAAACCAGAAGGGCTAAACTGGCATGTAGGAGACTGGGGAAGTAGACTGTTAGTTAAAGCTAGGACAGGTACTCTGGAAGTGAATGGTAGAAATAGAGAGGAACAGGACAAGAACTGCAAATTTTGTGAGGGGATAAAAGAAACAATAGAGCACCTAACTGTTGAATGCAACAACTACAAAGAGCAAAGGGAGAAGTTAATAGCATCAGTAGTAGCGGTGATAGGAATGGAGGAATGGCAGAGAAGACTTGAGGAAGAAGATGGGGGGATTTGTACAGTACTGGGACTATATGGGGATAAGGAAGAAACAGGGAGAATAATGAAGTTTGCTAAAATATTTCTAACACAATGTTGGAAGAAAAGGCAACAACAAGAAGGACAGTAAATAAACATATAAAAAAGGTAACGAAAATTGAAGTGTGATCAAGGAAAGAGAAGAGGATAAGGAGCAAGAAGAGAAGGAGGACCTACGAAGCGATACAAAGCGACAGAGGTCACAAGAAGAAGAAGAAGAAGCAACCGGCATCCTCTGCCTAGTGATCCATCGTCATTTTTCTCTTAGTACCTTTATTTTCTTATCTTTTAAATTCTTACTCCATCTCAATCCATATAAATTTTATTTTATTTTATTTTTTGTTTCTTCTTTCATTATTTACATTTCCTATTCCTTCTTAATCACTTTTTCTATCTGTTTTCTTCCATTCCTTCTTACTTTTCTTGTTCTTCCTAATATTAACTTTTCTATTTTGACATTTTTTCATCTTTTTTCTCTTAGTTTCTTGTGTGTGTGTGTGGGGGGGGGGTCTTCTGACAACTTCCGTTTCATAAATCACTTTCTGCGTTTCTCAGGACTGACACATTTTTATTCCTGTCTCCACTTGCTTATTTTATAAAACCCTGTCATTTTCTGGTTATTATCTCCTGACTTACCCTCTTGCTTTCAAATATCTCTGTGTTGCTTTCCTCCTCATATACTCACTGGCTAATGTCTACTTCATTTTACTCCTTATGGTAAATAGCACTTGTATTTCTTTCGTTCCCCATGCAGTTGATTTTTTCCCCTCGTTTCAGTTTCATTGAATTTCTTTGTTTTTCCATTTTTTTATGTGTTCATTTTTAGGTTCTGTCTTTCCCTCTTTCTTGTTTTTCTTTCATCCATGTATTTCCCAGACTCCTCATGTATTTTCTTTCTCCATTTCTTTTTCTTCTTAGTTAATTCCATCAGGCCACTTTATGTTTATATTCCCGTCTCTGTCATGCATCCCCGATATGTTTTTCTCTCTCCTACCCTTGCCCTCTTCTCCTCCGCCAGCTGCCGTTAAATTCGGACGTGTTCGCTAGCGCTCTTCATTACCCAATGATTAAACAACCGTTTTTTGTGAATATCGGTGTGAAAGTGAATAGTTCTATGTATACTGTAAGAGTCTTAGACATATTTCTTCCATGTTAAGTAATAAAAAAATTTGCATGCAAAAGCTTATGAGCGTGTTAAAGGTGTAAACCATTTGCCTGTCCAATTGTTTTGTTTTCCCGTTTTCGTTTCTCCGTTTGTTATTTTGATATTCTCAGTCATTTTATAGTGTATTTTTCCCACACCTCAAGGTAAGGTCGAACGATATCATAGCCAGTAGATTATCTTCTCTTACTAGTAAGGGGAGCTAGTATATTGAAAGTGTATTCACCAAACAACCTTCTTTTGTTTTGACTGTTTTCCCACCACTAGCTGTTTACGTTTGGCTTCGTAAGATCTACTGTAACTACTGTATAATTAGTTGCTTGCTAATTTGGTGGAAATGATTAGCACTGTCTTGTGTATAGCGATACAACTGTGTGTTAAATGTGTTTATGCTGCTTCACCAGTCAAATAGTTTATACATTGCATAAACAATTGTTTGCTGAGTGAAACTAAGCTGTGTTTTGAATTTTCCTACCATTCTATTATTATACTTTTCGGTGAATAATTTTATGGCTTATTTCTAAATTTCATGGTTTAGTTAGATAATAGCATAGTATGTGGATTTTCTATTCTTTTTTAACTGTTAAAGGAAGTTAGAATATGGAAAGTGTGTCTCCCTAGTAATTCAGTATCTCATTTATAGAGTAAATTATACATTTGTAATAACATCCCCTATCCAATTATATTTTTATTATTTCTTTTTGTGGTATTTTGGGAATATTACCTTTCACAGTCTTGAAGACCTGCCAGGAATGTACTGGTCGTTTTGGTTCTCATTATTTTTCAAATTACTTTTCGTCACCTGTATGTAAATTATGTGTCATGAGGAGAGATCTGGAAGAAGGCCTAGCTGAGTTGCGGAGAAATTACAGGAAACTCAAGGCAGAGTAAGGACACTGAAAGAGTTTGTAGCTGCAAATGTAGGAGTCACTGATAATACTTAAGAGGGAAGATGCTTGAAAACCGAGCCTGTACCAGCCCCTGCCCATAAGGCAGTTACAAACGATGGTGTATCTTCCTCACCCAGCGATTCCATACTTTCCTTGCTAAATGAAGTCTCCTTTAGTACAGTAAGATACAACGCAATATCAGCAAAAGTATGAGGCAGCATCTCCCCGTAACTGTGTACAATTGCTGTCAGATCCTTGATGAAGCGATTGGCAAGAAGGAAGAAATAATGCTTCTTGGGGACTCCATTATATGCAGTCAGCTGGAGGAATTTTGTGGACGTGCCCCCAGCAACAGAAACAGGTACTGTTTTCCAGGAGTTGGACTACGTGATATTAAGGAGCCTGCGATGAGGTCACAAAAGACGCTAATGATAAAACTCTGTACGTCGTTCAAGTTGGTACAAATGATTTGAAGCACACCAGAGCGGAGGAATACTAGGAAAGTATCATGAGATGACCAAGCAATTTAAAACAAAGACCACTAATGCATTAACTTCTGCCATACTCCCAAGTATCAATGCAGAAAGTAGCTTCTATGATAAGGCCTTTAGCACAAATATCTACCTTAAATCTCTCTGGACGCAAGGAATCGAGTTTGTCAATCTGTGAGACCATTTCTAAGGACAACATATTCTTTTCAAGAAAAATGGTCTCCATTTGAACTCGGTAGGAGCGGCACGGCCAGGTAGACTTTTACATGATAAGGTTGTCCTCTTCAAATAACAAAACACGGAGCATCCAGGAGTATCAGCCTCAAAGTAAATATCCGTAAAGTCAATTTGTCAATTGTCTGGGACAGAATCAGAGTCTGCTATTTAATGCAAGTAATCTATGCAACAAATCTGAGGATTTAGAATCTCTTGTTTACCTAGAAAATTATGACATTGTAGGCACCAAAGAGTCCTGGATTAACACACCTGACTGTGATTTATTAGCAGAATACTCATTAATTGGGTACAATATTTTCAGCTGTAAGTGACCACACCAAGCTGGTGGCGGTGTTTTACAATACGTGAAAAATAGTCTCCATCGCCTTGTGCTATCCAAACCCATGATTATATAGATGCCAGATACATTCAACTGAGTATTCAGTCGTGTAAATTTTATATATGTCTCGTCTACCATCTTCCAGCACAGCCAGCTCACACAGATGAAAAACTTTATGATCAAATTGCAGAAATTTGTTTTCAAGATGATATCTTAATTTTAAATTACTTTAATCTACCAGTAACAAAATGGGGTGAACCACTAAATGCACACTCAGGACAAGAGCTTTACGTGAATCTACAAAAATGCGCCGTTTACCAACATGTAGAATAACCAGCGAGAGGAAACAATATCCTAGACATTATCTTAACTACAAATGATAACCTAGTTAACATCGAAATCGGACCTGGGTTTAGTTCCAGCAGCCATCGAGTTATACATTTTAATATTACTACTGAAAAAATGAAAGAAACAGAGAGCAAAGAAAAAGTCCAGATTACCGTAGAGCGAAATTCACTAGACTCAGTGTACTACTTACAAGTATGGATTGGAATCAAATGGCTGAAGCAGATGACATAAACCAAACATGGAAAATTTTCACCAAAAAATTGAT
The DNA here is from genome assembly GCF_032717465.1 of Coenobita brevimanus. NCBI lineage: Eukaryota > Metazoa > Arthropoda > Malacostraca > Decapoda > Coenobitidae > Coenobita > Coenobita brevimanus. The sequence continues at coordinate 25,082,799 of NC_137021.1, read as the reverse complement.
TGAAGCGGCAAAGTCATGTGTACCACTACGTAACATGCGTCTAGCTGGTAATAGTAAACCAAATTGGTGGTCCAGTGAAATTAAAAGTAGCTTAACAGCCCAAAAACATGCTTACCATAAATATAAAACTACACAAAGCAGTGATGATAAATTAGAGTATAATCATCTATGTCATATATCAAAAAGCCTCACCAAAGGAGCAAGAGAGCACTGGAGATCCACAGTGCTAATAGATGCAGATCAAATCCTAAAGAATTTTATGGTTACATTAGGAAAAAAAAATGGTTATGGCTACATCAATAGGCAAACACACAGCAACTGAGGATGAAATGACGACCATTCTTAACGATTTCATTGCACCTGTTTTTAAAGTAGAACACACCACCATAAACCTACTGACACCCATAAACCAAGCAAACAGCACTATCCTCAGTAACTTTACAATCCACATTAGTGATATCCTTTCAGCCATAATTAGAATAAACATAAACAAAACCCCTGGCCCAGATAAAATATCACCGAGAATTCTCAAAGGAGCAAAAAATGAGTTATTGCTGCCACTCTCTGCCTTATTCAATAAACCGTTAAATAATGGGAACGTCCATGCAAATGGAAACTAGCAAATTTAACAAAATTTTTCAATAACGGAAATAAGTCGCTCCCAGGAAATTAAAGACCAATCAGCTCAACATCAGTAGTATGCAAATTAATGGAAACAATCATAAAAGATAAAATAATTCTCTTGAAGAAACTAATATAATCAAAGACTCCTAGCATGGATTCAGACATCAACATTCATGCATAACTTACTGGATATCTGCCTTGATGTTTAACCCATAACTCATATGACAACTCAAGAGCAGTAGATATAATTTACCTCGACTTTCAAAAAGCATTTGACACTGTCCCTCACAAGCATCTCGTAAGCAAAATTGAAGCCATGAAATAAAGGGTAATACTCAGAGAAATGGTTACAAGGCTGGTTTCCAGACCGAAAACAGCGAGTTGTGATAAATGGAAAGGCATCCAAATGCTGTAATGTGATTAGTGGCATTCCCCAGTTCTCAGTACTTGGACCAATAATTTTTATTGTCTACATAAACAACATGGAAGAGGGTCTAAATTGTAAAATATCGAAATTTGTTGACGGTACTAAAATAATCAATGAAGTACCTTCAGACTTACAATGGCAGCAGTTATAAAATGACCTTAATACTTTGGCAAGCTGGGCAGAAAAATGACAATCGGAATTCAACAGAGAAAAATGTGAAGTGCCTCATATTGGAAATAACATTGTCCATACAAATTACAAAATGAACAATATCCAGTTATCAAGTGCAGAAAATTAAAATGTGATAATATTTAATGGCCTAAAACCAAGTAAGCAGTGCACAGAGGTAGTTAAAATTTTAAACAAGTTGGTGGGTTTTACTGGAAGAACTTTTGAATTTAAATAAGAAAAAGTCACACTTACCTTGTACAACTCGCTATTGCACTCACATCTTGGGTATTGTGTGCAGTTCTGGTCTCCATAATATAAAAATGACATAGGAAAATTAGAGAAAATACAGAGAAGAATCACAAAAATGATACCACGACTGAGAGACAAACCACATGAGGAAAGCCTTGAAGAACTTAAATTATTTAGCCCAGCAAAATGCAGGTTAACCTGCCACATCCCAGTGACATACATATGCGCCTGAACGTTTTGTCACTGTGACTCCTGTTGACATTTATAAATGCGCTGCAATTGCAAGGTCTGTCATTTGCACATTTCTCAAATTTTGCGCGTGATTTTTGGTATGTATACGCGGGACACCTTCCTCTACCTGAGGCTAGGCAGGGACAATGCATTGCCCTGCGTGACCTCCCCTTTCCACATGCCATTGTCTCAGCAACTCACCCTTTACCAGTGACCTGGTCAGTAAAGAGATGTCACGCCATGGTACAAAATTCAAGGTGAGGTTGATTCTGCAATTGATGACAATATAGAGGACAAAGTTTATGTGGTGTTAGAGGAAGAAACATGCAGAAGTGATTAGGAGGTAACATCACCCAAGAGGGTGCAGTATGTTGATGTGTTTGGTGAGTGAAACAATGCTTATCTATATTACTGTGTGAAAACAAATATACTCTTGTACTACATATAAATTTGTACCAAATAAATAAATATCTACCTATTCTGAGTGGTTTGGAATAGTTATTCCTTCCATAGAAAACGTCTTCTCTGGAGCCTGGCTCGAGAGAACATGGTACAAGGTGAGGGTAAGGTCACCTGTACCAGCATTTCGAAGCTCAGGTGAGCACTTTCTCTCTGAATTTTTGATGTTTCTCATAAAAAGCGGAGGTTTTAGCCCCCCCCCAAAAAAAAAAAAAAAAATTGATAATTTACCGGGATTGAGGGAGGTCATTAGTGAAAACTCTGCAGGGACATGGTGGGTTAAAAGGTGACCTTTTTGAAGTTTTCAAGATCGTTAAAGGATGTGACAGTTTAGACATCAATAAACATTTTAAAATAGATCGGTCAAGTCAAACCAAGGGTAGTGGATGCTAAATTATGGAAAAACATTTCCAATCCCATAAGGCAAAATACTTCTTTCTCAACAGTCGTAAATATCTGGAAGAGGTATTTTTTTAAATGCAGGGAAGAAGGAACCAAAAACCAGGGGCCTGCAAGTTTCTCCCTCCAAGAAAAAACGAAAACAAGATAGCAGGGAGCCAAATTCAAGATGCATTCACTTCGTGATGCCTGGACACACTGCATATGACAGACTGGAGATCGTACGCAGTAGGAAAAACAGACAGAGGGAGACAGTTCCAGAGTTGACCTGTTGCATACATGAAGGGCTGGGAGTAGCGGTTAACTCTAGCATTAGAGAGTTGGACAGAAAAGGGGTGAGTATTCGTTGCTAGACGGGTGCTACGTGCCTCCCATAGTGGTGGATGGATGCAAGCAGACAGTTCAGAGGAGCAGTGTCCATTGAAGTAAAGACAGAAAAGAGATAAAGATGCAACAGTCCGGTGAAGAGACAGGTTGAAGGGAGCCTGTATGAGGTGGAGAGTTAATGAGACGAAAAGCTTTTGACTCCACCCTATTGAAAAGAGCTGTGTTTGGGGAATCTCTCCACACATGAGGGTTGAACTCTAACCAGGGGTGAATAAAACCCATGTAGAAAGTAGAAAATTGTGCAAGGGTAAAGAAGGTATGGAGTCGACTTAGCACACCCAATCTCTCTGAAGCAGCTTTTACAAGAGAGGTACTATGTTTTTTCCAAGACAAATCCCAAGGGAATAACACCCCAACTGTGTTTAAAGGTGATACAGCATTCAGCTGGATATTGTTAAAAATTAGAGGGTACTCCTGTGGAACATTTTGTCCGGTTGATAGATGAAAGAACTGGGTACTTGATGCATTAAAAACAATGGTATTTTTACCTCAGTCAGAGATATGAGCCAAGTCAGACATTAGGTGTGCCATAGCCTCATCCCTTGTTTGTTGAAGCAACTGCTGAGATGGACACTGCAGGAAGCGAAATGAAAGGTGAAGGGTGGAGTCATCAGTGTATGAGTGGCTTGGGTTAGATGTACAGCATAGAAGGTCATTGATGAATCCAAAGAAGAGAGTTGGTGATAGGACAGAGCCCTGTGGAACACCGCTATTGATAGCTCTACGAGAAGAAAAGTGGTTGCCTGCAACAGCAGCTATAGAATGACCAGAAAGGAAGCTAGAGATGAAGGCACAAATAGAAGGATGGGAACTGTAAGAGAGTGGTTTGGGAATTAAAGATTTCTGCCAAACTCGATTGAAAGCCCTTGAGATGTTAAGTACAAAGGCAAAGCTTTTGCCAAAGTCCTGAAAGGAGGATGGCCAGGAGTCTGAAAGGTAGATGAGAAGATCGCCAGTAAAGCATTCCTGGCAGAGTCCATACTGATGATCACAAAGATTTTGATAGGAAAGGTGCTTTAAAATTGTTTTGTTCAGAAAAAACTCGAAAACATATGATACAGAGGATGTTAAAGCTATTGGGTTATAATTAGAGGGCTGGGAATGGTCACCCTTCTTTGGAACTGGCTGAATGAGAGCAAACTTCCATCAAGGAAAGGTACAAGTTGATAGGCAAAGACGAAAGAGTTTACCTAGGCAGGGTGTAAGCACAGAAGCACAGTTCTTCAGGACAACAGAAGGGACCCCATGAGGTCCATATGCCTTGTTAGCACTGGGGCCAGTGATGGCAGAAAATACTTCATTTGAGGAAATTTCAATGTCAGGCATGAGGAAATCAAAGAGGTGAAGAGATGGAGGGATAGCACTGGAATCGTCTAAGGTGGAATTGGAGGAGAAAGTCTGAGCAAAGAGTTCTGCTTCCATGGAAAGTCAAAGAAGCACTGCCTGAGGGCCTTCTACTCAGCAGCTCCAAAGTGCCACAACCGACGTTTCTTTGGTGGTTCCACAGGCTGTACTGGAGTGATAGGACAGGTTAAGGTAATAAGGTTGTGATTGGAGGAGCCCAAAGGAGAGGAAAGATTTACAGTGTAAGTAGAAGGATTAGTTTTAAGGAAGAGGGATAGCACTGGAATCGTCTAAGGTGGAATTGGAGGAGAAAGTCTGAGCAAAGAGTTCTGCTTTCATGGAAAGTCAAAGAAGTACTGCCTGAGGGCCTTCTACTCAGCAGCTCCAAAGTGCCACAACCGACGTTTCTTTGGTGGTTCCACAGGCTGTACTGGAGTAATAGGACAGGTTAAGGTAATAAGGTTGTGACTGGAGAAGCCCAAAGGAGAGGAAAGATTTACAGTGTAAGCAGAAGGATTAGTTTTAAGGAAGAGGACAGGTAGGTTGGAGCTCACTCCAAGGTGGTCAGGGATATAGGTAGGGTGCTGCACAAGTTGCTCTAGGTCATTAAGGATGAAAAAGATGTAGGATTGTTCACCAGATGAATCAGTGAAAAGAGAGGAGAGCCAAATGTTGTGGTGAACATTGAAATCCCCTGGAGAGGAAATTTCAGAGAAAAGAGAAATGGAGAGGATGTATTCCACTGTACAAGTAAGAGAGTCAAAGAATATTTCATAATCAGTAGAATTTGGGGATAGGTAAACAGCACAGATATATTAAAATTAGTCAGTGAACGGCAGGAAAACTGAAGCCAGACAGTAGAGAATTCGTAATAATCGAGTTTAGGTACATGAGTGCAAGATAAGATGTTGGATACATACATGAAACAGCCACCTTTTACTTTGAAATGAGTATAGAGAAAGTAGGAGAATACAGAGAAGGGTTTGCTATCAGTTGCCTCAGAGAACTGAGTTTCAGTCAGGAAGAGAAGATGTGGTCTAGAGGAGGAGAGGTGGTGCTTAACAGAGAGAAACTTAGAGGAAAGGCTGCGGATGTTGCAGATATGAAGAAGTACGTCAGACAGTGGTTCCAGGCATCTCGCTGAGTCGTCACTGGGAGAGAAGCAGATGGTGGGGGCATTTATGGTCCACCCCCCTGGGAACTCTGAGTCTTGGTTAAACGACGCGATTTTTGGTTAATTTTGAATAGGAAGTGTAGTGTGTAATGGGCATATAGTTTGGTGTTGACTGTTTGAGTAAATGCTGGCCTACTCTCTGTGTTACTGAAACACTGAAAAAAGTTCAGGAAAGGGGGATGCTCAGGAACTAGTTCAAGGGGCTGATGAAACGGGAGCTCCAGCTCTCCCTATCACCAGCTTTCAATCCACCTTAGGAATACCACTCTGCTTGACTTGTGCCACAGTCTTCTCCTGTACCTTCAGATACTGCAAACAATATCTCATTTAAGACATTTAGAAACCAAATAGACAAATATTTGCACGACAACCCTCAGCCGACTCAGCTGTCCGAATAACTTAGTTTTACCAGTTATGCTTAAGTTCATTCCCCTCCCATCTATAAGACACTCTGTAAACATAACGTACCTTTACATAGCGTCACATAACGTCATTATATATTCATCAGTGTATTAAATGCAAATAATGTAATATAAGCACAGACTAGGATCTGCACAGATAGCCCTGAATGAAAAGTCACTATTATTTTCGACCTGTGATGGGCTGTGGATCATTGAGGTCCCTGTTAGTAGAGTGGCCACCACCAGGATTTTTTTTAATGTACCATGAGTCACTGCTTCAGGAGCTTACTTGTGTACTTCTCCTGCATGGGACAGTTCCTTGTCTCAGTGGAGTGAACGGAGCTGGGGACTGACTGACTGCTGCCTACCTTAAAAGCGCCAGGCAAGGCTGCTGCACCATCCGTGAACATCCATACTGTGTACTGTGCAATTTCCATGATGTGTGTACAGACGCCCTGTTAACTCAACATACCCATACATAATGTCATGCTGTAGTTATACATTTATTTGATTATCCACTTTTATTCATTACTTTCCCTTTCAGGCCATTCAAACTGTTAGCCTATAGATAAAGTATTATAGAATGTAACTTCCTTTTCAGTCTTTCCTATGAAATTTTCATGACAGTTTTTCCATCCTGCGTGGTGGTCCTTCTCATTTTATCCTGCCGGTTTTAACTGGAGGGTTTGGAGGCAGGAAAAGCCTTCTTGCTTTGCTATCCTTATCCTTCAGCAAGCAGAATCAGATCTCGTAGTCATAGTCTACTGTGTAACAAGCGGCCTCGAAAGGACCATAAAGGATATTGGTGTTTGCTCTTCCTTGTATTTCTTTATTCTCTTCCTTCTCCATATATCTCTTTTTCGTTCCGTGTGTACCGCATCATTCACATGTCATTTTCCTGTTTTTCAATCTATTTTCTTTATCCTAATTGCTTACAATCTCCATGTCGATGGTCTTTATGTCGGGTTGTCCTTCATCATCTGTTTTTGCTTCTCAATAAAGCCTACATCGATAATATTCTCTACCCATCTTCGTTTCTGCACATCTTAATTCATACTCTCTCCTTCCTGGCTTCCAACATTCAGAGCTGGGCATTATTTAAATGCATTTGTATTCAAATCCGTATTTAAAAAAACATTTATGTATTTAGAATTGTATAAATACATTGGTTTCCATGTATTTAAATATAGTATTTAAATATTTTAATGAGTATTTGAATACAAATGTATTTAAATCCTCAGAAAAAAAAAATGTTAATACTTCTTTACCAGTTAATTTGGCCATAAACCCGTCCAGCTATCTGACAACCCTGAACAGTGAACACGGTGTGAGTCACGAGTTCAGTTCCATCGCTCAGTGTTGCTAGGTCTGGCATAATTATGCCAATTTGGCTTATTACGGGAGCGGTTGGCATGAAAATGTCTATTCCATATGCCAGGTATCAGCTGGCTATATTTCTGGCATATTTTCGGTGTGAATAACAAACTATACTTTTTCCTGTTGCTCTCAATTTTGGCAATGTAAGCTCGCGAAAGTTCACAAAGCAAAAGCAAAAGATCAGAGTAGGCGATATGTAGCAATCGATTCACTGCCCAGAGGCTGCCACTACGGTTGGTATTTTATTACCTCCCCCAAGGAGTTATATTTTCACCCCTGTTCGTTTGTTTGTTGGTTGGTTGGGTTGTGAGTAAGATTACGCAACAACTACTAGACGGATTTCCACGAAACTTGGTAGAAGAATGGGTCTTGTCCCAGAATAGACTCCATTAAACTTGGTGCGGATCCGGATAAAGGTGCGGATCCACGATTTTTTTTTTTTTTTTACTTTCTTTAACATTGCGAGATAGGGTGTTTTCGACAGTTTCGTAAATTTTCAGTGAATATTGCATGGATCTTGATTTTAAAAATCAGGCATATTTAGGATGTTGGTATCTACGAATTTGTACAGTTTGGCGTGGATCCGTATAAAATTCCAGACCTAACGGATTTAAATATGCTCTTATATGGGGGTTGTCTTTTTCCAGCTGCATGTTGGGCCTTGGCAGAGGTATGCGTTCTACTGAGTGCCATTCTAGTTCCATCTGTAATTGTGGCACATGGCTGATTGCGGATGTTGATTTTTGATACCCATGGTTTTGGAAAGTGTTTTTTAGGTTTGCTTTTGTTTTTCAACGTTTTTGCCAACATCTTTGGTTGATGGTTTTGCACTTAATATACAGCATCTGGCCACTCGGGGTACCTGCACCAATGCTGCGCATTTCGACGCAAATCAATATAATTCAATACCAATACATCAAACAGAATGTTCCTCCGCTATAACACGACATTACCATCTTTGGCACCGGTTGAGCGACTATTCTTATATGCGGGAATCCATCTGACTCCCATAAGAAACTCCTCTTTCAGACAAAACTTTTGAGAGACTGGTTTTGATCCGTGAAATACAGTGAAAGAGAATTTGGAAGATGCCTTTTTCTTATATTTACATTTATGTCTCATCTACTCATTAATTGTTAGTTATGTTACTCATTATGCAATGATATAATGAGTATAATACTTCACTGGATGTACAGTGTAAGTTCTAATTTCTTTGTTTTTGTTTAGTTTTAAAAAGGGAAGTATATAATCAGAAACTTTCCATTATCAAGTGTTTTATATTGGTAACCATGAATTATTGAATACCTATGTTAAAATGTATTTACAAATGTCTTAAATACAATTAATGTATTTAGTATTTAACTACCCCCCTGGGGGTAGGGGGGGGGTTCAAGAATACTCCCCCAGTATCTCAGCTTGTCATACGAGGCGACTAAAAGGGTTGGCGGAGGGTTAGTGCCCCTTCCCAGAAAAGAGCTAACTAAAAAGATGAACAAGAAGTCTCGGACAAAGACCGATCAAAAGATGACGACCAAGGACCAGACAAAGGACATGGTACGGATTGCGATGTGGAAGGTAAGGGGTGTGAATGATTGGATGAAAGAGAGAGAGAGATTGTCCAGGTGCTTGAGGATGCGAAAATGGATGTATGTGGAGTAACTGAAACAAAATGGAGAGGAGAGAGTGTGAGAGAATGTGAGTATGGATGGGATACGAAGTATATGTGCAGAAGTAGGTGAGAATGAGAGGACAAAAGAAGGAGTGTGTATTGTTGTGAGTAAAAGATGGAAGAAGAACATAAGAGAATATGGATCAGTTGGCTCAAGGATTGTGTGGGTAAGATTGAGAGTTGGAATACAAATGTGGGTGACTGTGTGCGTGTATACGCCAACGTAAGATCGAGCAATTACAGTGACAGAAGAGTTCTGGACAAATGTGGAAGTGTGCATGGAAAAGTTTGGAAAGAATGAGAGAGTGTTTTTGATTGGTGATATGGATGGTAAAGTAGGGAACGTGAAGATGGATGGAATAGTTGGTGAGTGGGGTGTGCCTGCTGAGATAGATGAGAATGGCAGTGTGTTAGTGGACTTTTGTGCCGGGAGGGGGTTGGTGATAGCCAATACCCTCTTCAGGCACAAAATGATCCACAGGTATACATGGCGAGTGATGAGAAGGGTGGGTGGTGAACTGAATGAAGGAAGGCAATGATTGATTATATGTGTGTGGATGAAAGGATGTGAAGATGTGTAATGGATGCAAGAACTTATAGAGGTTGGGGGAGTGAACTTTCTGACCACTACTTGGTGGTGGTCAGAATCAAGATCCAAGTAAGATGGAGAACTAGAAGAAGGGAAGGACGGGAGCAAGGAGTAGTTGCAAGGAGAGTGAAAAGGTTACAAGAGGATGAAAAAAAAGCAGAGTATAAGAGAGAAGTGGAGGAACAATTGGGAAAACATGAATTGGAGTAGATGGGGGACATGGAAGGTGTGTGCAAGATATTTACAGAAGAAATATGTGCAGCATGTGATGTGGTGTGTGGGGTGAAGAGAAGACGGAAGGGGGTGCAAGGAACAGCATGGTGGAATGAAGAGGTGAGACAGGCTGTGGCACAATAGAAGAAAGCATACAATGAACGGATGAGAAATAGGGGCGTGGAAGAAGTTGAGAGGTGGAAGAGGGAGTTATATGTAGAAAGGAAGACAGAGGTGAAATGATTAGTAAGAGAGAGTAAGAAGAGAGTGGATAAGGAATTTGGAAGGAATTTGAGTGTTAAGTGGAGGGACTGTAAGAAAATATTCTGGAAAGAGGTGAAGAGAATCAGACAGGGTGGCAGTGAAGTTAGTAGAGGAGTGAAAGATAAAAATTGTAAATTACTAGTGGAGAAGGAAAAAAAGTGAGCAGATGGAGAGAACAGTTTAAGGATTTATTGAACATAGAGAATGTAAGTAATGGAAGTACAAGTGGCTGGGGAATGGCTAGGAGAAGGAGGGAGGTGAGAAGACAGAAGAAATCAGTGGGATAGAAGTTATGGAAGCAATGAAGAAAGTCAAATTGGGCAAAGCCCCAGGAATTGATGGAGTGTGTGGTGAAATACTGAAGCATGGAGAAGAGATAGTAGTAGAATGGATGTGGAAGATATGCAGATTGGCCTGGGAGGAAGGCAGAGTCCGGGAGGATTGGAAGTCAGGTATAATTATTCCCTTGTACAAAGGAAAAGGGGAAAAAGAAGTGTGTGGTAATCATAGGGGCATTTGTCTTCTTAGTGTAATAGGAAAAGTGTATGGTAGAAAACTTATTAACAGAGTTAGGGAAATAACAGAGGAATTAGCTGGAGAAGAACAGGGAGGCTTTAGGAAAGGAAGAGATTGTGTAGATCAGATATTCATTCTTAGATGTTCAGTGGAAAAGTTTCTAGAGAAGGGAAAGATGTTATATGCGGCCTTCATGGATTTGGAGGAAGCATATGACAGTGGACACACAAGGATTGTGGAAAGTATTAAGAATATATGGAGTAGATGGGAAGTTGCTGAATGCTGTGAAGAGTATCTATGATGGTGCTAAGGCTGCAGTGCGTGTGGATGGTGAACTGAATGAATTTTTCTCTTTGAAGGTTGGGTTGAAACAGGGATGCGTCATGGCTGTTCAATCTGTACGTGAATGGGGTAATAAAAGAGATACAAGGTAGGGCAGTGGATGTTGGAATGGCCCTAATGAGAGAGGGCAGTTGATGTTGGAGTGGCCCTAGTGCGAGAGGGTAGTGGATGTTGGAGTGGCCCTAGTGAGAGAGGGTAGTGTTTGGAAACTCCTGGTACCGTTGTTTGCAGATGATACAGTGTTGTTAAGTGAAGACGAAGGGGAGCTGCAAGGCTTGGTGGATGAGTTTGGGAGAGTGTGTAAGGAACGGACTCTAACGGTGAATGTAGGGAAGAGTAAAGTGATGGTCTTAGAGAGAGGTGAAGTCAGTGAATGTACAATGAGGTTGGATGGTGAGGAAATGGAAAATGTTAGTGCGTTAAAGTACTTGGGGAGTGTGATGAGTAAGGATGGAAGTTTGGAGGGTGAAGTGCTTGAAAGGATACAACAAGGAAGCAAGGTTGCTGGTTCCTTGAAAGAAGTGATAAGAAATAGGGAAGTGAGCATGGAAGTGAAAAAGTTACTACATGACAGAATTGTGATACTAACTCTAACGTATGGAAGTGAAGCTTGGACAATGTTGGAAGGACACAAGTCAAGAGTGAGAACAGTGGAAATGGGTTATTTAAGATGAGCCTGTGGAGTCACATGGAGAGACAGGCTGACCAATTAGGATAAAAAGGAGCATTGTGGTGTGGATGTGGATGTCATAGGAAGCGTTAGGAGGAACACACTGAGGTGGTTTGGCCATGTGGAGAGGATGAAGGGTGAGAGACTGACGAGGAGAGTGTATGTGAGTGAAGTGGAGGGAGGGAGAGGGAGGGGGAGGCCGAGGATGAGATGGAGGGATGGAGTGTAGAGGTATATGAGAGAGGGGTGTGTGAGTTGGGAGCAGGGCAGTGAAATGGCGGCGGACAGGGTGACGTGGAGGCGATTTGTTTGTGGCCACCCCGTTCGGGATTAAGGCGTCTGGCAATAGATAGATAAATAGAATTCAAATACATTTCTCCCAAGTATTTAGTATTTAGTATTTAAATATATTCAATTATTCAGTGCCCAGCTTTGCCAACATTTCTTGCAGTTTGTCCCCCTTTCCGTTCTTTTCTCCAGCTTCCTTGTGTATCTCACGTCTTATTTCTACCTGCCTACGCTTAATGAGTATGTAGTCTTGCATTTATGTTTTCTCTCATTCCATCTGCAATAGGCCTAATTCCTCGCGGTGTTCTTGACACACACACACAAACACACTCTCTCTCTCTCTCTCTCTCTCTCTCCATTAGCGTTCTACAGTATTTAAACAAACATAATTTTTAGATGCCAAATATCCTCGAAAGCTTCTACGGGCTTTGTGTGTGTGTGTGTGTGTAATTCACCGGGCCGGTCAGGATCACTTGATGGTCGTGATCGTCAGCTTTTACCCTCCCGGAAGGGAGCTGAGAGCTCATATAGTCCGATCTAAGGGCAAGGCTGTGACCTTCACACAAGCACACACCCGTCCTCTTGCTCAAGGGGGACAGTAACCACCCACTTCGTCAGTGAAACTTTTCGCAACCTGAGCGAGGCGCGAACTCCCGTCTACCAGTTGGCAAGCGAGAACGTTACCACTGCACCAGCGAGCGGTGTGTGTGTGTGTGTGTGTGTGTGTGTGTGTGTGTGTGTGTGTGTGTGTGTTCTTACCTAATTATTCTTACCTAATTGTATCTTTACAGGAATGAGTCAAGCTTATACTGTCCAGTGTATTAAATCACTTTTATCATACATATTCCTAAATTTATGAATTGTTTTGGCACACACTATTTCATTCGGCAGTGCATTCCACTGATCAATTGCCCTATTAGGGAAACTGAATTTCATTACATCTTTATCACCTCTCTTTTTGTGCAGTTTCCTTGCAGTGTCCTCTTGCTGATGCTTCCCCATAGGTTATATACCATTTATGTCTGTTTTCTCTTTCCCTGAGACACATTTATACAGCATAATCATGTCTCCTCTTTTCCTTCTCTCCTGTAGTGTTGGCAGATTCAATTTTTCTAGTCTCTTTTCGTAGCTTTGATGCCTTAAGCTTGGTAGGTTACCCATCTTGTAGCGGCCCTTTGAACTTTTTCAGTCTTATCTATGTGTTTCTTGAGGATTTCAGACTACTGATGCATACACCAGGGTTGGTGTATGCATCCGTATGTCTTCATTTATGTATGTGAATGCTATTCTTATGTTAGCAAGCAGTGTATACATGTTCCGTACCTTTTCACTGATTTAGTTAGCCGGAGATACTCAGTTATTGATAATCACTCCTAGGTCCTTCTCTCTTTCTGATACGTGTAGGGTTTTATTTCCTAACTTATAATCCCAATCTGGTCTTTTGCCACTTTTACCAAACTTAATTACTTGACACTTATCTACATTGAATTCCATTTCTCATTTATCGCTCCATTCATGAAGTTTATTTAATTCTTCTTGTAGCTCTATATGAGAGTCTATATTAGTAATTCTTCTTTGCATTTTTGCATCATCAGCAAACATACTTAGATCAGGGGCGCACCCAGAAACTGAGTAGGGGAGGTTCCCAAATTACTGACAAGCCCTTGTGATCGATGCAAACCTATACAGCTGTGAGGTCCCGGGGGAGGGGTAATGTACACGTATGCCCCACAGGATTTTTTTTTTTTTAAGTCTGCCAGTAACTGATGAATAGATCAATGAGTGTATTGTTTTGCTTTAACACTCTTGCAATTTTATTAAATGCACATCATAACATAACACACATCATATCATAACATTAAACAGAAATCATACACGTACGCATACACAAACAACGACTTCACTGTGTATGGAAAATACTGTACTGAATGAATAATAGTCATTGAGAATGTTAATAATTGGATAAAGAGACTAACAATGAAGTTTAAACCCCTTTATTTCTTGGCGTGTATATTTGAAAGTTTCATCCTTCTTGGATTTCTCTGTATGAATGTGTCATTTACCCGGTTGATATACCCCTTTATTTTTCAGCAAGTATATTTGAAAGTTTCATCCTTCTTGGAAATCTCTGTGCTAATGTGTCAATTACCTGGTTGATATCCACGTGTATATCTCGGTGTATGTGCAGTAACGTTAGGCCTGTCAGTCTTTCATTCCCCGTTGATGATCTCATTGTTGATTTTGTACGTTTCAGTCCACTGAAAAATCTTCCTACAGAGCATGTCGTTACTGGCAAGGTGCATAGGATAATGAGCAGAGTCCTCATTTTGGGGAACATGACACTTGGTGTCTGTGAGCGGATGGTGGTCAGTGTAGTTGGAAGACTGGTGAGGCCCTGTTCTTTGGCTTTATTTTCTCACCTGACATGCCAGGTGTGTACCTCGCTGTTGATACTGCCAGGGGATGGCAAGTCTTCCCAGTAAAGTCAACCAGCTCCTTTATTCTCCTGTTTCCCTCTGGTGGTGTCACAATTACCAAGATGGATGGGATGATGTTGAGTCCCTGGAAAGCTTTTTGATGCAGGTGAGTGAACCCCATCTCCAGCTGACTCAGTAGGTGATCTAGAAGTGGAATGGCCAGAGTTCTCTTGTACTACTTAGCTGGTCCATCGGCTGACATGTTGTCTCGGTGTTGTTGGCGTTTGCAACGTCTGGTCATGGAAGGTATGACACCTATAGACTCACACCTCTGGTCTACCTGACGAAACCATTCAAGGTAGTGATCATCCATGTTGTTTCGGACGTCTTGTAGTACTGCTTTGAGGTAGTTTACTTCTCTGCTGGCCTCAACTATGTCTTTAGCCTCTGCCTGAAGGCTATGGTCACACCTCTCAAGTACCCTAGGTCGTTGTTGATGATCACAGAGACAATTAAGTCCGTGCTGGTTATGGTGAGCAGCAGAGTCTGGGCATCAGTCAGTGAGTCTGTGGACCAGATTGCAGGACCATCCTCTACAGTCTTTCCAAGCAGGCCACCAATGTTTTATGTAACTCCATGAAGGTTTCTAGGCATCTAGGCGTTCCACCCACTGTGTACGGCACAGGTTTTTAAGTTTTGCTTCCTTGACTCAGGCTGAGTTTCCAACACAGCTGCTTCGAAAGCATATGCACGTTTAGGATGTCCATCCATAAAGGTTGAGGGGAGTTTCCAGGCAACCAGGAAACCCCCCTTCATGCGCCTCTGTAGATAGCTTTCATTTCCAGTGTTAATAACTACGTCATTTACATATACTAAAAACATAAATGTTGCCAGCACTGAGCCCTGTGGAACTCTGCTGGTCACTTGCCTCCATCATGAGTAATTTCCCTTTAGTACTGTTCTAATTTCCCTTTTTCTGAGAAAGTCTTGCATCCAACAGTACAGTTGCCTTGGATTACTCCTTGATGGTACAGTTTCCATAAAAGACTTTGGTGCGGTCTGTCAAATGCTTTCTTGAATCAAATGCTTTCTTGAAATCTAGATAAATACTGTCCACCAACCCTTCTCTTTTCTATAATGTTTCTGCAACTCTATCATAGTAGCTTAATATTAGTAACGCATGATTTTCCCTTTCTAAAACCAAACTGCCTTTCTGTTATCATATTGTGTTCTAGATGGTTTACCCAAACTTTTCTTATCAGCTTTTCCGGTATCTTACTTACACCACTGGTTAGTGATACTGGTCGGTTGTTGAGTGGATTCTGTCTATTCCCTTTCTTGAATAGGGGAACAATGTTTGCTTTCTTCTAAATATCAGGTAGTTTACCTTGACCCAAGGATTCCTTGAGTATTAAAGATACTGGTCTATTTAACTCCTTTGCATATTCATGTAGCACCCAACATGAAATTTCGTCAGGACCATTTGATTTTCCTTTGTCTAATTTACTTATCTCCTCCTATATTTCTTTTTTTGATATTTTTATATCTGGTACTATGTGTGGGCATGCTTGTTCCATATCACTTAACCCAAAATTACTTTCTTCTGTGAAAACCCATTGGGAATTTTTATTTAGTGCTTCACGAATATCTTTCTCTTGTGTGTAGATGATCCCCTCGTCTGTAATGGTCAATATTTTTTCTTTAACTTTGGTTATTCTTCGGAAGTAGTTGAAAAATTGCTTCGGTTGATCACTACTTTTATTTATAATGTCTTCTCCAAACTGTCGTTGAGATTCTCTCCTTATCCTTGAGTGTATGCCCTCTCACTATTGTGTCTTCTGTATCTATTCCACAACAAGTCTCTTTTTTCTTTTGATTTTTTACATTCTGTATTAAACCATTTCTTTATTTTCTGTTCAGCTTCTTTGTTCTGTGGGATGTAATTTTGGACTCCTATTTCATAAAGTTCACATTTTTTTATATATAACATATATCTTGTCCTCTAAGCTCCTTTTCCCAATCTGTCTCTGAGAAGTACTTCTTTAGGTCATGGTAGTTTCCCTTTTTGTAGTTTAGTCACTTTTTGTAACTCTCATTACTGTTAACTATGTGATATGCAATCCTGAAGTTGCAATTTAATTCTGCATGGTCTCTTTCGCCGAATGGATGGTGATATATTGTCAATATCATTTTCTTGCCTAGTAATTATAAGATTTAGTACTGATGGATCATCAAGTCCTCTTTTTCTGGTGTTATCCTTTACATGTTGTGTTAGGAAAAACTCCTGCACAAGGTCCAGTAACTTTTGGTCCAAAAAGCTTTCATGGCTTCTTACATCTATAGCATTCCAATTTATATTTGTATTGAAATCTCCATTTAATATAATTCTCAGATTTCTCTTCCATTCTATGTAGTAATGCTCTTAAACTCTGATTTGTACTGTCCGCCAGGTCTTCATATTCGCTTCTTTCTCAAGAGTTTGTTCTGGGAGGCATGAATAAATTTGCCACGATTAATTTCCCATCAGATATAGAAATCTCTACTGCAATCAGTTCTACTTGTGAGGGTAATAGTTCTGTTTCTTTGGTTTGTAGATTATTCTTTATTAATATTATAATTCCTCCTCCCATTTTTAAATTCCTATCTCTTCTTCATATATTGTATTCCTATAAGTTTAGGGTATCGTTTCATATCTTTGGGGTTAATTTAATTTTAGTTAGGCAAATAATATGTGGTTCCTTTTCTTTGGTATAATATTTCATCTCCAATAATTTATATATCATTCCATCTACATTTCAGTACATCAACTTAATCATCTTATTTACATACTTGGCATAACTCGAGTCTATTACCTTCATTTTATTTTATTCCCTTCTGGCTATGTACCACTTTCGTACCTGCAATCCAATTACATTGTAAACAAATTTACTCTTTTCTTCCTCTGATCTTTCCTCGTTTTATTGTTTTTGCTTCCTCCCTCTTCTCCTTTAGTGTAACCAATTCCTCTTGAGTTAGGCATCCTTTTGTCCATACTTTTTTTTATTCCTTTTTTTCCATGAGTTTGTTGGCATTTTTTTATATTTCCTCTACAGTGTTTGCACTCTGGAATGTTACTTTCAGAGGCCTTGACTTACTTCTCTCGTATTTCCCTAGCCTTTTCTGTTCTTCTATATCATACAGATATCCTCTGATACTTACTGCAGTGTATTCATTATATTTTTCATCTTTTTGTCCCTTGAGATTCTGTTCTTTATTTCTTCTTCACCTATGTCACTGATTGCTATGGATTTGTAAATCTCTACAGCTTCCCTGACTAGTTTGTTATTCTTTATAATTTATTTGACTTTCTTTCTTACGCATTTTTCTTCTACTCTTATATCTAAATAATTCCTTACTTTCACCATTTCAGCATACGTAGTTTGTACCTCATCTTGGTACTTTCCCACGATTTCATTTACCTGTGTTATTTTCTCTTCATTGTTACTACTTTGGTCTATCAGACTGATTGCTTGACTGATTTCGTCCGTATCATTTCTGAAATCATCCATAATTCTTTCATGGTTAACAACTGTACACCCCATTTCACTAGCCTCTGTTCTCAGTGAATTTACCTCAGCCGATTGTTCATCTATTTAGTGGTTTTTCTGTTTCTTTCCTATATTAATTCCTCATTTTTTTCCCTTCTGTCTGCTCAGCTAATTCTTGATTTCTTCAATTTCCTTTTGAAAAGATCTTTCTAGCTTACTTACTCTTTCAACTAATTTACCGTAAGTTTCCTTTTCATCCAGGTCTGGGTAGAAGTCATCATCCTGTTTTTTTACCTTTGTCTCTTTTCTTAACACCTTCAAAAGACATCTTTCCAAAATAAGACAATTTATAGAAAAGATCTCTACTTACAGTATTTGCCTCACTCTATCCTCTGCTAACCTTGGTGTTGTCCAGCTGACGTAAGGAAATTCATCACATTCCTTGACAATGATGTCCTTACTTTAATCCACACTTCTCTGTTATTTCTTGTTTTACTTTGTTGAATCATCACCTAAATTAGCCTGATATGAGCCTGACCCATAAGTAGATATAATTTAGGTATCCTGAGAGCGGAGCTCAGTGACGCACGTCCTACCTTCTTGCTGTCGTCCCTGACTGTCCCTCTGTGTGTGTGTGTGTGTGTGTGTGTGTGTTTAAAATCACCTAGTGTAAGCCACAAAAAATTGTAAGTAGGCTATGAAAAAAGACTCCACTTCCCTTCCCTGCAGTATAACTTGAAAAAAGTAAATTGCCTGGTTTATTTTGACCAAAACATAGCTGCATGCATTACAGCAAATGGGGCAGTAATCTCGATTCTTTTGAAACAATAACACCGGACTATCTCTCTCTCTCTCTCTCTCTCTCTCTCTGACTTCCACAAGAATCATGTGACTTTAGCGTAAGTGAAACAAGGACAAAAGTACTGAACGTTGGACTTCAGGAAACTTCGGTTAATGACTTGCCCCATGGAAGTGTCACTTGTGCAGGGTGTTGGGGTGTGCTGGGATGTGGTGCAGCTTTATTAACCCCTACATGCCAGTTGACGTGTTATACAGTCATGATTTGGGGCGCAGAGTGCCGCCAGTTGACGGGATTAGCCGCAAGCATCTTCCCGCCACCCTTTAAATCTGCGACCAATTTCTGTGACAACCATACGGTAGGTAGGTACCCAAGGTACCCCATTGATGCATATTTCAGTCTGTACATGACACTGTTAGAGTGTAGAGTGATGTCTTCCTCATCCTCTTCATCCAATTCCGTCCCCCTATACAAGGGGCTGATTGTATCATTGACTCCTGCGAAAGTTCTGCCTTTACCACTGGGGAAACGGCTCAGTGACTGAGCAGGTGTGTGGGAAATTGTACAATACATAGTAAACAGATATGCACAAGTTTTTTTTTTTTTTTTTTTTTAATACACAAGTGAAATGTATGAGTCAAGTTATATCTAGTAAGTGTTATGGTGTTTGATAACTTTTACCAGTGCATTGCAATAAATGTTACTATTTATGGTTGTGAAACAATGATTGGAATTACCTTGAGTAACCCTGTCTGGTACAATGAAAGAAAACCAAAAGTGCACAGGAGAGAAAGAAAATGACCTGGTTGGCTGTAACTAATTTTTTCCCTCGTTACTCAGAAAATAATGGTGAATATGTGAGCATAAGAGTATTTGTGATGTGAAGTACGAAAAATATAAGTCATGTATAACACTATTAATATTTTCACAATGCTCCTTATTAGTACAAAGTAGTCGCAACTTCTGTACCGGTAATTACCTTATACTTAGCCATACTGCGAGAAACAAACAGCGTATTTACTTCTCAAAGTACAATTATCCGTAATCTTGCTGACAAGTGCAAATATAAGTGCCGTAGTAAAGGGAAATTATTATAACTGCTGCAAGAAGTGAGTACAAAAAATCTAAGAGCTATTCTTTTCCCACACACCTATAGGGCATAGTGGCGTTATGAAACGGGAGGAAGACTCTAAGGGGAGCCACATGGACAGGGTGATGACTCATCCTTATAATGGTGAGTAAGGAAAAGTCGAAAGAATGAGTGGAAAATTCCGAGAGGCAAGTCCGTTTTACAATCACCACTCCGGTCAGTGCTGCCAATGCTAGCCAGCGAGTCCAAGATCACTGGCAGTGGCGCGTACCCGGAAGCCTTGCAGAACATGGAAAACCAGTCATATTTAACTCACTCTAACTCATCGACAGGACCACATGGAGACGAGGGGATACTTTCATTTGAAAAAGGAAGAGTTGATGAGTCTTATGTATCTTTATTTTTTTCTCTAGTTTTTATAGTTTGGCAGATATTAGGGTTTGAAGTAAGGGAATTTGTCCAAAATCATTGAAATCTCCCATAGGGAGGAGTGGGCAACGTCGGAAAAATATCTGTGGGTGGGGGGTTAAAGTGCCTCAAGGCTAAGGGAATGAAGCTCCTAGTATCTGATAGAACTTTAGCGAAAGCCAGATGGAGAGGGTCGCTCCTAGAGAAGCTCTCACATCCAAAAATTTAGGGTTACCATTTTTTGTTTATTTATACGGCATAGTTTATTTAAACGGCATAGTCTTTGAAATTTCCAGTGCAAATTCATGATCATCCTAAGCCTACTCATGAGTCTCTGTGAGATAAACTGAGAGAGTTAAACAGCGAGAGACCCAGTAATATGCACTGCACAGAACACACACACACACACACACACACACACACACACAGACGCTATTGATTGACCTGAAATTTGTGACAAGCAGCCAGCATGTACTTACGATTTAGGAAATATATCAAATTCACATTGACAGCTAACAAAGATGCATTTGTCTTAAAATTTGAAACCTTTAATGCCTTTTGGGGTAAAAAATAATAATGGTTGACAGAAACAACGAAGAAATGGAATATTATATATACTTTATTTTCCATACACTGCATATCTGCGTTACAGTTGAGAATGTTTGAGCAACTCTTCTGAGACGTATCTAATGTAAACGTCTGATATTAGTCTGTGATACAATAAGGATGTTATAGATATCGAAGGAGGGTGAGTCATTATATAACGTTACGTGTTGGTGATGTCTGTGTGTTTATATCGGCCTTGCATGATCACTGAACCGACCATTTTTCATCACGTCATGAACCATCACTTTACAGCTTGTTCCTACTTCGTGTGTTCCCCTGTCATAAAAACACATTCATTTAAAATCAAAGCAAATTATGTTACGACATTAAATGGCTACTAAGCCTCTCCCCAACACTCCGCTACCCCCACTATCATCCTTCCCACCACACAACTACCCCCACTACTCCCCAATCCCTCACCTACCCTGCACGTCCCACCTCTCCATTATTCCCAACACTGCCACCAGATCAAATTATTTGCCATTCTTGCAGCCTTCTATGTCCCGCGTGGAAATTTCTCCAACTGTACATATAATCACTCTCTCGGGACAAACGCCAGTTGTTCCCTGGCTCAGTCACTCTTCAGCTCAAGTCCGAAATCCCTCCATGTACGAGTGCAGGTAACTCGCCTTTCTCAGTAACTGTCAACAGAAATGACAGTCATGCTTCAGCAGTGCGTTTCGCAGTCTTACCCATGGTCTTCTCCACCCCCAATTTAACTCTTTCATATATCAGCCTGTGTATAGAATCAACCTCAGTGAAATGCATTACTTGGTCACATATGGAGTTGACGTTCATTTTGATGTTCATGCATTATGTGGGTAATATGCCTCACATCAGCCTCACAGAGTAATC
This sequence comes from Coenobita brevimanus, assembly GCF_032717465.1. NCBI lineage: Eukaryota > Metazoa > Arthropoda > Malacostraca > Decapoda > Coenobitidae > Coenobita > Coenobita brevimanus. The sequence goes on along the minus strand of NC_137021.1, from coordinate 25,061,303 downwards.
TCTTTACACACCAGGTTATACGAGTGATACACCTGATCCTGCAGAGGTACACCTCCGGACAGAAATTCGTGATACAGGGTAATATGCCACCAGAGGTCTGGTTAATCGCACACGTCTACCCCCCCCAACTCCCCCTCCTTACCTCCACCAAAACACTAATTTGTTAGGCGGATGGATCGGAGATATGAAGCTTCCCTCACTCTCACGTCTTGCCGCATGCAATGTTACTTTCATTTATCTTATATCAGGTATATTATCAAGTGCATAGATCCATCTCCAGTTCCATGAAAAGTGATTATATCAAAGTTTTAGCAGATTTCAATACAATGACCTTAATGTATAGAGTCTGGTTTCCAAATAGTTATCCAGCGTGTTCTAAGCGATAGACTAAAATCCAAGTAACAGTTAAAATTTATATGGCCAGATAAGTCCCTCTCTTGCCTTGTCATGTGGACAGCCACATATACGAGTATACTCACCTACTTTATCCATCTACCCACTCAACCCATCCAACACAACCCACCGACCTCACCCCTGCCACCCACCCAGCCCATCGATCCCTCCTATCCACCCTGCTAACCCACGAATGCCACACACGAAGTTTACCCAACAATGCCACTCAGCTTATTTACTCATTCACTTCTCCACCCTGAACCCATCCAGCCACCCAACCCAACCACCCACTTAGATCATCCCGACCACGCAATCGTCTCAGCCACCCTGGCGACCAATGGTGCCCACTCACCCTGGCGACTCACTTTGCCCACACATCCCGCAACCTGTCTTCTCCACCGACCCCTACCACCCACCCTCACCACTCACGAATTCCACCCACCCTTCCCACTCACGAATTCCACCCACCCAGGTCACCCCAAAGTTCCATCCATCGCATCCATCCATACAACCCTCCCACATCTCCCTGAACACTCCCAGCCCACCTCACCCTCCCCATCCACCCATCCTGTCCACCCACTCCTCCCTCCGACCCACCCGTCCATTCACCCTTCTTACTCAACCCCATTCACTCCGCCACCCCATTCGCTCATTTGAACCCGACTTATCCATCAAACTCATCTTACCCGAACCTAACTTACCGACCCCTCCCCGAGCACCCACACATCCAGCCACCTACCCACCCGGCCCACCAAACTTGACCAAAGCATCCAAGTACCCGTACAACCCACCCAAAACCACTCGACACACCACACCCAACAACTCCACCCCCCCCCCCTTTCCACCATTATCACTGTTCACTTACCCTGGCGATGCACAGAACTACTACACCCTCCAACTCAACTTCATCAACTCCAACCACCCAACCAGCTGACTCACACACACACACACACACACACACACACACACACACACACACACACACACACACTGACTCAGTAAGACACAAACAAAACAGGCATAAACACACACACACACACACACACACACACACACACACACACACACACACACACACACACACACACACACACTGACTCAGTAAGACACAAATAAAACAGGCATAAACACACACACACACACACACACACACACACACACACACACACTGGCGCATACAGAGAGAGAGAGAGAGAAAGAGAGAGAGACTGACTCAGTAAGACACAAACAAAGCACATACACACACACAAACATTGTTCCCCTATCCAAGAAAGGAAATAAACAGAATCCACTCAACTATAGACCAGTATCTCTGACAAGTGTTGTATGCAAGGTCATAGAAACACAGATGAGAATAATTTAGATAAACCAACTGAAATAATACAATATGATAACAGAAAGTCAGTTCAGTTGTAGAAAAAAAAACTGATGTGTTTAAAATCTATTAAGCTACTATGACAGAGTTGCAGAAACACTACGGGAAAGAGAAGGATGGGTGGGCGGTATCTATTTTGATATTAAGGAAGCATTTGACGGAATACCGGACCAAAGACTTCTGTGGAAGCTGTACCATCAAGGAGGAATCCAAGGTAATCTGTTCTTTTGGATGCAGGATTTTCTCAGAAAAGGGAAGTGAGAACAGTACTAAGGAGTATTTAATCATCATGGAGGGAAGTAACTAACAGAGTTCGACAGGGCTCAGTCATGGCATCAATTATGTTTTTAGTATATATTAATGATATAGGCTAGACAGGAACATTTGAATGGGATGCTGTCTAAGTATCTTTGCTGATGATGCAAAAATACAAAGGAGAATTACAGACTCTTGCAGAGAGCTTCAAGAAAAATTAAACAAGCTTCATAAATGGAGCAGGAGATGGCAAATGGAAATCAATGTGGATAAATGCCATGTAATTAAGTTTGGTAAAAGTGGAAATGGACCAGATCGGGATTATAAGATAGGAAGTTCAACCCTACACATATCAGAAGAGACAAAGGACCTAAGAGTGATTATCAATAGTAGACTTTTTCTCCGGCAGACCACATAAATGAGAAGGTACGAAACATGCACACACTGCTTGCAAATATGAGAATAGCATTCACATATATAAATGAAGGCATGCCGAGAAAGGTAATTATCTCATTCATCAGACCAACCCTCGAATTTGCATCAGTGGTCTGGAATCCTCATCTCAAAAAAAATCATAGATAAGACTGAAAAATACAATGGGCTGCTACAAGATGGATACCAAGCTTAAAGGATCTAAGCTATGATGAAAGACTAGAAAAACTGAACCTACCAATACCTCAAGAGAGAAGGAAGAGGAAACATGATGACGTTATATAAATACATCTCAGGGAAAGAAAGAATATACATCAATGAGTATATAACCTATGGGGAAACATCAGCAAGAGGACACTGAAAAAAAAAAGGCACAAAAAGAGAGATGAGAAAGACGTAAGGAAATTCTAATTCCCAAATAGGGCAATTCATCAGTGGAATGCGCTACCGAATGAAATAATGCGTGCCAAAACTATTCATAAATTTAAGGATATGTATGATAAAAACGGTTTAATACACAGGACAGTACGAGCTTGACTCATGCCTATAAAGATACAATTAGGTAAGAACAGTTAGATAAGAACACACACACACACACACACACACACACACACACACACACACACACACACACACACACACACACACACACACACATGCGGAAGGGTGGAAAAGGAGGGAGGGAGGATTTGGGGACGGTGAAGGGGACAGATGAGATGTGGAAGTGCCTGGTGCTGTTCTAATAGCAGCTTGCACAGTACATTGACTCTTATCTCCGACATACACCGTTTAATTCAGCTATACTATGGATATACTTCCATTAGGATTCCATGATATGCCATCCAATTGGCAATAGTTTTAATGAGCGAATACTTTGGTAAAATATTAAATATCATAACGATGCTAGTTTCAGTATTACATGCTGTTCATACTATTCAATGATTACGTAGTCAACCAACAAACAGTAATTCGTAAGACGCGGGGCCAATCTTCCTCGGGGATAAACAACTACTGAGGATGATTAGTGAGTGAAGTTGTGAACTACTCTCCCTGTGTGTGTGTGTGTGTGTGTGTGTGTGTGTGTGTGTGTGTGTGTGTGTGTGTGTGTGTGTGTGTGTGTGTGTGTGTGTGTGTTTATGCATGTTTTGTTTCTCTTTGGGCAAGTCCACACGTGCTCTCGAACATATATTGGCAACACGGAAGGCAACATGTCCGGGAACACGTTTGCGCAGTATTTGGACATGTATGCAAACATGTTTCATTGCAGCTTCGAACACTTGCAGGAGAGGCGATGAGGTAAGTGTATCCATACCAGGCAGATGAGACTTCATCATGATGTTGCCAACGTGCTCTGGACGCTGCTGTTCCCAACATGTTTGTTGCGAGGTCGTTACTGTGTTGCTTACATGTTGCCAGCACTTCCTCGAGCACACGTGTGAGCGCGCCCTTACTGTGTCAGTTTCCCCCCACCCCACCCTCTGTGTGTGTGTGTGTGTGTGTGTGTGTGTGTGTGTGTGTGTGTGTGTGTGTGTGTGTGTGTGTGTGTGTGTGTGTGTGTATGTGTGTGTGTTTCTGTCTGTCTGTTTATGCATGTTTTGTTTCTCTCTCTCTCTCTTTGTTCTTACCTAATTGTATCTTTACAGGAATGAGTCAAGCTCGTACTGTCCCGTGTCTTAAACCATATTTATCGTACATATCCTTAAATTTGTGAATTGTTTTGGCACACACTATTTCATTCGGTAGTGCATTCCACTGATCAATTGCTCTGTTTGGGAAACTGAAATTCCTCACGTCCTTATCACCTCTCTTCTTATGCAGTTTTTTGCAGTGTCCTCTTGCTGATGCTTCCCCATATGTTAAGTAATTATTTATGTCTATTTTCTCCTTCCCTGATATGCATTTATATAGCATTATCATGTCACCTCTTTTCGTTCTCTCCTGTAGTGTTGGTAGATTCAGTTTATTTAGTCTTTCTTCGTAGCTTAGATCCCTTAAGCTTGGTATCCATCTTGTAGCGGCCTTTTGAACTTTTTCAATCTTGTCTATGTGTTTTTTGAGATGAGGACTCCAGACTACTAATGCATACTCCAGGGTTGGTCTGATGAATGATGTTATTATCTTTCTTAGCATGTCTTCATTTATGTATGTGAATGCAATTCTCATATTTGCAAACAGTGTATACATGTTCCGTACCTTCTCACTGATGTGGTCAGCCGGAGATAGTCTGTTATTGATATTTACACCTAGGTCCTTCTCTCTTTCTGATGTGTGTAGGGTTTTATTTCCTAATGTATAATCCCAATCAGGTCTTTTTCCACTTTTACCAAACTTGATTACATGACACTTGTCCACATTGAATTCCATTTGCCATGTACTACTCCATTCATGAAGTTTATTTAATTCTTCTTGTAGCTCTTTACAAGAGTCTGTGTTAGTAATTCTCCTTTCTATTTTTGCATCATCTGCAAACTTATTAAGATAGCTTTCATTTCCAGAGTTACTGTCTATATCATTTATATACACTAAAAACATGATTGGTGCCAGCACTGAGCCCTGTGGTACTTCACTAGTCACTTCTTTCCATGATGAGTAGTTTCCCCTTAGAACTGTTCTCATTTCTCTTTTTATGAGAAAATCTTGCATCCAACAAAACAGTTTGCCTCGAATTCCTCCTTGATGGTACAGTTTCCATAAAAGTCTTTGGTGTGGTACTGTGTCAAATGCTTTCTTGAAGTCTAAATAGATACTGTCCACCCATCCTTGTCTTTCCTGTATTGTGTCTGTTACTCTGTCATAGTAGCTCAACAGATTAGTAATACATGATTTACCTTTTCTGAAACCAAACTGTCTTTGCGTTATCATATTGTGTTCTTCTAGATGATTTACCCAAGCTTTTCTTATAAGCTTTTCTAATACCTTGCTTACAACACTGGTCAGTGATACTGGTCGGTAGTTGAGTGGATTTTGTCTATTCCCTTTCTTTGAATAAGGGGACAATATTTGCTTTCTTCCAAATATCAGGTAGTTTACCTTGACTCAAGGATTTCTTGAAAATAAAAAATAATGGTTTACTTAACTCCTTTGCACATTCTCGTAGCACCCAACATGAAATTTCATCAGGACCATTTGTTTTTCCTCTGTCTAATTTACTTAACTCTTGTATTACTTTTTCTGATATTTGTATATCTGGTAGTATGTGTGGGCATGCATGTTCCACATAGTCCCTCTCAATATTTTTTCCTTCTGTAAAAACTGATTGGAAATTCTTATTTAGTGCTTCACAAATATCTTTCTCTTGTGTATAGGTGATTCCCTCGTCCGTAATGGATTGTATTATATCTTTTACTTTGGTTTTGCTACTGATGTAGCTGTAAAATAGCTTCGGTTGATCACTGCTTTTATTTATGATATCCTCCTCAAACTCTTTTTGGGCTTCCCTCCTTATTCTTGTATAATCGTTTCTTGCCTGTTTGTAATTATTATATGCCCTTTCACTATTGTGTCTTCTGTATCTATTCCACAACAAATCCGTTCTTTCTTTTGATTTTTTACATTCTGTATTGAACCATTTGTGTATTTTCTTCTCTGCTTCTTTGTGCTGTGGGATGTACTTCTGGACTCCTATTTCATAAAATTCACAGAATTTTTTATATACAGCATTTAAATCTTGTCCTCTAAGCTCATTTTCCCAATCAACTTCTAAGAAATACTTCTTTAGGTCATGATAATTTCCCTTTTTTATAGTTTAGGCTCTTTTTGTAACTTTCATTGCTGTTAACTATGTCATATGCTATCCTGAAGTTGCAATTTAGTACTGCATGGTCGCTTTTGCCGAGTGGAGGGTGATTTATTAAACTGTCAATATCATTTTCTTGCCTAGTAAATATGAGATCTAGCATTGAAGGTACATCGAGTCCTCTTTTTCTGGTGGTTTCCCTCACATGTTGCGTTAGGAAAAACTCTTGCACGAGATCCAGGAGCTTTTGGTCCCAACAGCTTTCTTGGTTTATTATATCTAGAGTAATCCAGTTTCTATTTGTATTATTAAAATCTCCAGTTAGTATAATTCTTTCCGATTTCTCTTCCATTTTATGTAGTAATGCTCTTAAACTCTGAATTGTACTCTCTGCCAGGTCCTCATATTCGTCTCTTTCCCATGTGTTTGATCTAGGTGGCATGTACAAATTGGCTACAATTTCTTTCCCTTCAGATGTGTTGATCTTTACTGCAATCAGTTCTACTTGTGGGGGTATATCTAGTTTTATTTCATTGACTTTTAGATTTTTCTTAGTTAATGTTATAATTCCTCCTCCTTTTTTTAAGTTTCTATCTATTCTCTATATATTATATTCCTCTAAGATTAGTATGTCATTTGATATCCTTGGTGTTAATTTTGTTCAAGTTAGGCATATTATATGTGGTTCATTTTCTCTGACATAATCATTCATCTCTAATAATTTAGATACCATTCCATCCACATTTGAGTACATCAACTTAATCATCTTGTTTATATACTTGTGATGACATGGTTCTACTACCTTTCTCCTTTTTATTCCCTCCTGGTTATGTACCACTTTCGTACCTGGAATCCTATTACTTTGTAAAAAAAATGTGTTCTTCTCTTCTTCTGATCTTCCCTCATTTTTTGTTTTTGCTTCCTCCCTCTGATCTTTCAGTAATTCCAGTTCCTCTTGTGTTAGGCATCTTTTTATCCATACATTTTTGAACTCCTGTTTTTCCATAAGATTCTTTGCATATTTTAGTATCTCCTCCACAGTGTTTACACTCTGGAAAGGTACCTTTAGAGGTCTTGACTTGCTTTTCTCGTATTTCCCTAACCTTTTGTGTTCCTCTATGTCTTTACTACAGATTTCCTCTGATACTTCTTTCAATAGACTCATTACATTTGCCATCTCCTTTTTGTCTCTTAAGATCTTGTTTTTTACTTCTTCCTCTTCTTTACCAGTGATAACTATAGATTTGTTGATATATACTGAATCTCTGACTAACTTTGGATTGTTTTGCATAATTCTTTTCACTTCCTTTTTAATGCTTTTTTCTTCCACCTTTGTTTCTAAGTCTTTCATTACTTTCACCATTTCAGCATACGTGGTTTCCACATCATTTTTGTAGCTTTGCACAGCTTCATTCACCTGTGTTATCTTCTCCTCAATATCACTGCTCTGGTCTATCAGACTGCTTACTTGCCTAATTGTCTCTGTATCATTTTTGAACTCTTCCATAATACTCTCGTGGTTGACTACTGTACTTGCCATTTCACTCAATTTCCTTATAAGTGTACTCACTTCCACTGTTAATTCACATATGGTTGTGTCTTTCTTGTTGACCTCCCTTCCTAGTTTTTCTAGTTCTTCCTTTTGCAAGTGCATCTGCTTCTTTATTTCATCAATCTCATTCTGGAAGGCCATCTCCAGTCTGTGTACACGATCCACCAGTTTATTGTGAGTCTCCATTTCAACCAGTTCTTGTGTGTGTGTGTGTGTGTGTGTGTGTGTGTGTGTGTGTGTGTGTGTGTGTGTGTGTGTGTGTGAGTCAGTTGGTTGGGTGGTTGGAGTTGATGAGGTTGAGTTGGTGGGTGTGGTAGTTCGGAGCATCGCCAGGGTGGGTGGACAGTGATAATGGTGAAAAGTGGGGGGGGACAGTTGTTGGGTGTGGTGTGTGGAGTGGTTTTGAGTGGGTTGTAGGGGTAATTGGGTTGTGAGTGGATGCGTTTGGTGGGCTGTGTGGGTAGGTGGCTGGATGTGTGGGTGCTCGGGGAGGGGTCGTTAAGTTAGGTTTGGATAAGATGGATAAGTCGGGTTCAAATGGGTGAAAGGGGTGGCGGAGTGAATGGGGTTGGGTAAGAAGGGTGAATGGGCAGGTGGGTCGGTAGGAGGAGTGGGTGGACAGGATGGGTGGATGGGCAGGGTGAGGTGGGTTGCAAGTGTTCAGGGAGAGGTGGGAGGGTTGTATGGATGGATGGAATTTTGGGGTGACCTGGGTGGGTGGAATTCGTGAGTGGGAAAGGAGGGTGGGATTCGTGAGCGGTGAGGGTGGGTGGTAGGGGTCGGTGGGGAAGACAGGTTGCGGGATGTGTGGGCAAAGTGAGTCGCCAGGGTGAGTGGGCACCGTTGGTCGCCAGGGTGGCTGAGACGATTGCGTGGTCGGGATGATCTAAGTGGGTGGTTGGGTTGGGTGGCTGGATGGGTTCAGGGTGGAGATGTGAATGAGTAAATGAGTTGAGTGGCATTGCTGGGTGAACTTCGTGTGTGGCATTCGTGGGTTAGCAGGGTGGATAGGAGGGATCGATGGGCTGGGTGGGTGGCAGGGATGAGGTCGGTGGGTTGTGTTGGATGGGTTGAGTGGGTAGGTGGATGAAGTAAGTGAGTATACTCGTATATGTGGCTGTCCACATGACAAGGCAAGAGAGGGACTTATCTGGCCATATAAATTTTAACTGTTACTTGGATTTTAGTCTATCGCTTAGAATACTCTGGATAACTTTTTGGAAACCAGACTCTACACTTTAAGGTCAGTGTATTGACATCTGTTAAAACTTCGATATAATCACTTCTCATGGAACTGGAGATGGATCTATGCACTTGATAATACATCTAATAGTAAGATAAATGAAAGTAACATTGCATGCGGCAAGACGTGAGAGTGAGGGAAGCTTCATATCTCCGATGCATCCGCCTAACAAATCAGTATTTTGGTGGGGGTAATGAGGGGGAGTTGGGGGGGGGGGTAGACGTGTGCGATCAACCTGACCTCTAATGGCAGATTACCCTGTATCACGAATTTCTGTCCGGAGGTGTACATGGTACACTCATGATTACTAATCTCTGACCAGGAACGCGTGGCGGGCAGTGTTATGACCACACACGAGCCATGCATTCGAACACAGCCTCCGCACTAGTGGGCGGGGCAAAGAACTGTAACCAGGTGATCTGAAGCGTGCTACTCCTCATATCATTGATATTACCATATTCTTATGGTTTCTCCTCCATAATATAATAATCTGTGTTTATTGACAGGGGCCGACATTTCTTCAATCAGTCTTCAATTTAGCAGTTTCCAAGAGGTAAAAAAAAAACATGTGCCACTGTGTGTGGGTATTGGCATCATATATATCGTAAAAAATATATATGAATTAACGACATTAGCTGGCACACATTTTGACCAGAGGGGGCATGTAGCTAAGACGTTGCATAGGAATAGGGCAACCATTCCCACTGGATGGCAACGGCATAGGTATAAATAAGACTAGATGCCGCATCGCCCATTCTTCAGTACAGCGACAATGCGTCTTTGCGGCCGCCATGTTGGAGCGGTGAAGCATGTAATAGTGGGGCTTTTTTTTATTTTTTTATAGCGCAATCAGACTATGCAAGTGAATGTTGTTGTGGTGGAGGTGGTGATGGTGGTTATTGTGGTGGTGGTGATGGTGGTTATTATAGTGGTAGTGGTGGTTGTTGCTGTGGTGGTGGTGGTGGTGGTGGTGATGGTGGTTTTTGTTCTTGCTGTCGTGGTGGTGGTGGTTACTGTGTTGGTGGTGGTGGTGGTTTTTGTGTTAATTGTGGTTGTTGTGTTAGTGGTGATTGTTGTTGTGGTGGTTGTTGTTGTTGTGGTGGTGGTGGTTGTTGTGATGGTGGTTATAATGGTGGCTGTTGTGGTGATGATTGTGGTTGTTGTTGCTGTTGTGGTGGTGGTTGCGGTGGATGTTGTAGTTGTTGTGGTGGTGGTATTTGTGGCGGTCAATGTTGTGGTGGTGCTTATAATTGTTGCTGCTGTTGTTGTTGTGGTGGTGGTTGTGGTGATGATTGTAGTGGTGGTGGTGGTTGTTGTGATGATGTTTTTTTATGGTCGTTGTCGTTGTTGCTGTTGTGGTGGTGGTGGTGGTGGTTCTTGTGGTAGTGGTGGTTGTGGTTGTGTTGGTTGTTGTTGTTATGGTGGTGGTGGTTGTTGTCTTGGTGGCTGTTGAATTGGTGGTGGTGGTGGTGGTGGTGGTGGTGGTGGTGGTGGTTGTTGTTCTGGTGGTTGTTGTCGTTGTTGCTGTTGTGGTGGTGGTTGTGGTTGTGTTGGTTGTTGCTGTTGTTGGTGTTATGTTGGTGGTTAATGTTGTGGAGATTGTTGTTGTGGTTATTGTTGTGGTTGTTACTGTGGTAGCTGTTGTTGTGCTGGATGTTGTTGTGATGGTGGTTGTTGTTGTGATGATGGTTATTGTTGTGATGATGGTTATTGTTGTGGTGATTGTTGTTGTGGTTGTTGCTGTGGTGGTTATTGTTGTGGTTGTTGTTCTGATGGTTGTTGTGGTGGTGGGTGTTGTAGTGATGGTGGTGGTTGTTTTTGTGACTTGTTGTGGTGGTGGTTATTGTTGTGGTTGTGGATATTGTTGTGGTTGTTGTTGTGTTGGTGGTGGTGGTGGTGGTGGGTGGTGGTGATTGTTGCTGTGATGGTGGTGGTTTTTGTTGTGGTTGTGGTTGTTGTAGTGGTGGTTGTTGTAGTGATTGTGGTTGTTGTAGTGATTGTGGTTGTTGTTGTGGTGGTGGTTATTGGTGTGATGGTGGTTATTGGTGTGATGGTGGTGGTTGATGTGCTGGTGGTTGTGGTGATGGTGGTGGTGGTTGTTGTGATGGTGGTGGTTGTTTTTGTGATGGTGGTTGTTGTTGTTGTGGTGGTGATTGTTGTTGTGGTGGTGGTGGTGGCGGTGGCTGTGTTGGTGGTGGCTGTTGTTTTGGTGGTAGTGGTTATGGTTCCTGGTTCTTCTGAAACGTGAACTTGGTGGACTGCAGGCTTAAATTCCCTTCTGCACCCACCAATCTCGTTTTGGAGGATAAAGATGCAGCTGAGGGACGTTTGCATAACCAGACAGTTGAGCCGCTCATGCTATCGGTGTCACCATATATATATATTCCGACGCTTCCTACACCCAAAAGCAGCACAGTGCTGTTGCATTTCTAGGTAAATAGTGGTCGGCTTTGATCATCATCAGGAACACATCGTCTGACTCGACCGTTCCAAGATGGTTGCCGCGCAGACGTCTCGAAAGTAGTGTCATGTGGCATTTAGGCTTATTTATATCTATGGACAACGAGGCCTGTTATCACTGGAGAAAAACATTCGTTCAAAGTAGTAGTAACAATAAATTTCTGTCAATGATATAAGTATTATAAAGCATTCTTAGAATATGTCGCGTGAATGCCTGCCGCGGTGGCAATCGTGGATATTTCTCTGCTATCACCTACCAACAGCTCGGTTAAAGGCTCGCCTCAAGAAATAGTTCAGTGAAATAATAAACAGATTAATAAAACACAGTATGAAATTCAAATATCACTCACTTATAATTGACTAAAATAACAGCTATGACCAAATTTGTCTATTTCTTACCATGCATATATTACTTGAGAAAGTAATATATGTGAAACAAAAGTGCTTCAGTGATGCTTAGAAAATTGTTCATTGAAGCACTAAACCTTTCTGAAACGAAGGTGGAGTGTGTCTGACTGTGTAGCCTACGCCTGGCCACGACTTAAGCTAACTCTCTGGTCAGAGATTAGCGATCACGAGTGTACCTAGTGAGTTAACTCGACACCCCAAAATACTACTTAGTGTCTGAGTCTCACATAAATAAATTAAGAAAGGGAGCATCAATGCCTTGGAGGTGCTGATATTCACCCATGTACTATTGCGGCCAGGAGTTGTTAGCCACTCTCGTCCAGCCAACCCGTGTATGTGGCAGCGTCGCATTCACGAGCACAGAAGTTGCCTTTCATGCATTTCTGTCGAAAAATCTCTTCACCTTTGGGCTTGTTCCAATGGATAAAGTATTAGTAATATTTACTCAGAAGGTATGACTCTGATAACACGAATATATCATATTTATTATTTAGTAACTATATTTTCTCATACAATACCAAACAAGTGACTTAAATATGTTTCACTGATTTCACTCCACGACTTTCTATACTGTAGATTTGAATCAGCGAACACAAAGAGTGAAGAAGTTCGAAGCATTCATTTATTACACACACACACACACACACACACACACACACACACAGGGAGAGAGAGAGAAAGCGTGTTTGATGGGCGCCTGTGAATTTTGGAGAAATGAGGTGAAGGCAGACTGGCGCAGGGAAACGCAAGGGATGAGAAACCCTGGATTCCTGTGCTCCATTGAAAACAGGCCACAGTGTGAATATTTCTTCCATCAGTCACTAGAACTTGCCTTGCTTTGTGATAAAGGGTCCTTTTTATTATTATTATTATTTTTTTTAAGGATTGCTATCGGAGGAATAATGAATTAGAAGATAAATGCTGTTGATTTAACAAAAAACTGTGCTTAATCTGCTTCTCTGTCCAGAGAGGGATATTCAGCTAATGTGAAAAATACACAAGAGTTTTCCAGAAATCTCCAGGTGCCAAACACTAGAGAGAAAACAAATGTGAACATATGGCATTTAACAGAAGTTACGCGGCCTGTCTAATAATTTGACAGTCAACTGGCGTTACCCAGAATAAAACAAATCTTTCATTTTGCCCGACGAGACGTTATCCTTGGATAAATAAACTTCTTCGTCATCAACCAATGGAAAAATTCCGTTTAGCTCGAGCATGTTATTTACTCATATCGCATATAATCATGTGTATGTAGCCGGAATGAAGCCCATTATCTGCGGCCTGGCAACCTCCCTGTAAAGTGTACTATTTTCTATCGACAGGGTTAAGCGGTGTGACTCATCTTTCGTGTAAGGAATTCCACCCCGCCTCTGTGTGTGTGTGTGTGTGTGTGTGTGTAGAACTGCGAGTCATCCGCCTTGTGGAGCATGGTATGCGGGTTGGTAGGTTGGTGACTGGGTGGGTGCATTGGTTAGTGTAGGCTGGTGGTTTGACAGGCGTATTAGGTGGAGTGGGTAGGCGAGAGGGAGGGAAAGGGTTGTTGGGCTGGTTAAGTGGGGTGGAGTGTTTCGTGCATTAAGTGGGGTGGGTGGTGGGGCTACCCGTAGGACAAGGCAAAAGACAGGTTTATGTCGTCCTACTTTTGAGACATACAATACTGAGTTAGGTTGTGGGTATGTGCGTTGGTGGATAGGTGTGTAGGTGGATGGACGGATTGTGGGAAAACAGGCCTCTGGGATTAGGTCACTTGAGTGAATACGTCCGAGTTGGGAATAGATCAGTGTGTGGAAAATCTGTCCACAAAGGATATTATTCTGGAATTATGCTGAAGAAGGTATGTATATCCAGTGGGTTACAAAAGGTCTATCGTGCAATACGTCTGTCCATCGTGCAGAGGTCTGTTTTTCAACTGCACCACGTCGGAAAATAGGTTTATGGGGAAAATAGGTTCACCGTGAAAAATATGTCCATGGGTATACAGTACGTCCATGTAGGAAACCTGCATCCATGGAGATATTCAAGGTTGACGGGAAAATTGGTCCATGGGGAGAAAATACATCAATGGGGAAAATTAGTTCATGGGAAAATAGGTTTACGTTGAAAAGTAAACGTCTTTGAGAATAAATAAAAATCATTAAGGAAAATAGGTCCATGGGGGATTTTGTTCCGAGTGGTGAAAGTGTCCATTGATAAAAATATTCATGGGGTGAAAATAGGTCCATAGGGGCATACACGTACTGTAAACATACATGGAGATATTTAAAATGAGTGGGACCGAAAATATCCAACTTTTAACAGCGACCGTTGTCTGGAATTAGGCTTACCACTGCGCACCTTGGACCAAACAACCATTAGTCAGACCCTATTACCACTTCGTCATCCAGTTATAATATTTCATAATTTACCTTCATTTAGTCATTTAGGGATAGAAAGCCAACCGAAACGAAAGGAAAAATCCCTGTTTAACTGTGCTGACCACCTCATTTCTCCACGTCATTCCTCTAAAATTCACCGGCACCCTCTCTTTCTCTCTCTCTCTCTCCTGGTAACAAATGAATGCTTCGAACTTGTTCACTGTGTGTTCGCTGGTTCAAACTTACAGGAAGTCGTAGAGTGGAACCGATTATACATATCTGTCACTTGCTTGGCTCTATATGAGAAACAAGTTATTAAATAATCAGTATGATATATTCGTGTTATCAGGGTCAAACCTTCAAAGTAAATATTACTATTAGTAAATATTACTATTAGTACAAGCACAAAGCTGAAGGGATATTTTTCGACAGAAATGCTTCGAAGGCAACTTCTGTGCTCGTGAATGCGACACTGCCACATGCACGGGTTGGCTGGATGAGGGTGGCTAAGAACTCCTGGCCGCAATAGTACGTAAGTATGGACAAGGGATCGTAGTCGACGTGAGTGAATCTATAGCACCATAGCAGTTCACTGTAACAAGAGATATGATCATCCGATCAATCACTTTTATGAATTACAATGACAATATTAGTTAATTTTTTCAATACTTATATGTCCTCAACACATGCCTGTTCAGACTGTAGGCTACTGTTTCCTCCAGCAAGCCACCAATTACCTGGACATTAGTGTGGACTCAGTACATCTTAAATTCCAGTAGCTCCGTGCTCCCTTTAAAGGCACTGGGCGAGCTTATGAGATTTTTCAGCGACTCTGTTTCTATAACTGCAACACCAGCAACGTCATACAACTGTCAGTTAATGTCACACAGTGACTGCGACTCACAGTCCGATCCAGTACCTAAGCCAGGCGCGTTGAAAAGTGAGGGAGCAAGAACACATCCCCGTCTAGCTCCAAAATTTACTAATAACAATTCATATGCCCCCCTTCCCCCCGAACACACACTTCAAAGTACACTTATGGTTTGAATATAGGCCTACAGTGATCCCAAAGAGACACCTTCTTGAGGGTTACATAACTACAAGCAGTCCTTGCTGACAGTTACGACGACAATCCACATGAACTCGAGGTGCTAAGATCCAGTCAGCTGTAGTCTTCTTCAGTATAAATTGCTTGCTCAGGCCTATGAAATGTTGACAAATGGCCCTGAACACTGATGACCAGCACGTGACCTGGAAATTTTCCGTGCACACTGAGCACTGCAATACCACGGTAGTTACTGCAGTCATATTGGCTTGATTTCCCTTTCCTGACAGGGATGATCAAACCCCATGCCCAGTCAATTGAAATGATTCAAACCCTTTGCCCAGTCAGTTGGAAACATATCTGTAGGGCAACGGCGATTGTGACTGCACGTAATTTCAGGATCATAACATTGGTAGTATCTTTGACCATTCTGCAGGGATGCCAAAAACACCACACATACAACCACTTTTTTAAAAGTAGCTATTACCTTCCTAATTTTATCTGGAGAAGGTGGAAGAGCAGCTACTATTTGCACACGAACCAAAACAAGCTCTCCAATGAGGGCTTCTTCCATTTATAGCTGCTCAAAGTACTCAGCCCAACAAGCCTTATGCTCATTGATCCTCAATAGCAGTAAGCACCTTAAATCTATTTGAGACCTCCACTCCATATTCGTAAGCACAATCCTAATCTCTGAGTTTCTCAAAATGGAAGTGTATTAGGTGGCATCATGGGGTTTTCTCAGTTTTGACTTGCATCCACAAAGCTACAACAAAGAATCTTTGGTCAATAGCAAATCAACTCTGCATTTCCTAAAATCCTGCAGTTAGGAAGGATCCTCCACCAGATTCTTCGAAGGATGTGGTCAGTATCCATGGTTACCCCTATGGCATCAAAATAACATCAAAATATCAAATCCAACACTGAGGAGTATGCCACTGGAACTATGATCCAAACAATTCTCAGCTCACGGAAATTTCCATAATCTTAAATGTAAGAATTGTTTAAATTTCTGGGTCCAAAGCCATGCGGACCAGCACAAAACCAGCAATGTATCTAGCAAGTGGCACTGTTTCATAAGTCAATCGATCTTGGCATAGAACAGTTCTACCTCTCCAAGAACACTTATCTCTGTAGATGTGTACCCTGCAGTATGAGAGATGAATCAAAAAGCGTAACCGCAATGTCGACAGAAGAAGCATTGTGATCAGTTATCACCACGACAGCATTCCTTAGAGGGACATGACTGCCTCAACCAAATCACTAATATGTGTTACCATCATTACTGATCGTGTCAGGGTCAGCAACTCAACTCGAAGTGTGCAACAATAATGACTGCAGTCTCTCCAGAACTAGCAATAAACGAAGGCATTTGTTTGTCCGACAGTCACAGTAACTTTAATTATGTATCATAGATCACACGTTTCTAACCAATTTATTTAATTACTAGTTACCATCAGTCTTTTTAGTCAATAATGAAACTTTTTATGGCTGTTTTTATGTGTTTTGTTGTCTGATTCCTCTTATTATTACTAGACAAATGAACTGATTTACCAAACTGAGCGTTGAGGATGCGGTAGGAATGCATGAAGGTGTCTGTGAGCCCACATTAACATACGGGTGTGACCCTTTGGAGAGGCTTGAATGTGAAAAATGATTAAGAAAAATATGTGGGTTGCATAAACTGTTTAGTATAGGAAAAGCGATGTGTGAAAGGCGATTAGTAGGGATTCAAATGAAGTCTATCAATAAAAGGGTTGACGGGGGTGTGCATGGACGATATGGCCATAAAGAATCGATAGATACAGGAATGACAGTGAAAAGGATATATATGAGTGGACCTGAAGGAGGGCGGGAGTGTGGTAGACTAAGAAGTAGGTGAATGGATATTAAAAAATATGAGTGTGAAAGAAAGCAACATATGGAAGCATGATTAACCAAAATGAAGGTGGCAGTCCCACCCATACGTACAGCTCCGGACAGATGAAACGGCTACACCCCATCCACTAGCGACTTGGTTTGGGTCTCAGTGGTTCTGGTAACAGTTGCAGGTGGAAGGAGGGGGGATGTGGGAGGGTGAGGAGGGGAGAAATGTGGGCGGAGTTATATAGGGGGTAGTGTGGGAGGGTGAAGAAGCAGCACAGTCTGGCTGGTGGGAGGGGGAGACGAATGGTTGGGTAGCGGAGACGAGAGTCTGCTGGAGGATAAGACAGGTGAGTGTGATTAGATGAAAAGAAATGACAAAAAATGAATTATTATAATATCATGCTGCATATATTGCATTTTATCTACTAAATAAAAACACTGTCTATTATTCACCACCGTATTTGGGTATCCTACTCATTATTATTATCCTTTGGATATTAGGCAATAAATAAAGATATTGGACGGTCTTTCGGACCAAAACCAATTTTTTCATAACTTTTTTCTTCAGCTATTTCCGTATTCCTATTATCCCTCGTGCTTGAAGTCCCCCTTTTTATCACTTTCTCCTACGTCCTACATTTTTTTTAGGCATAAGGCAGTTTAACTTTCTCTTTAAATAACCATATTTGTCAACAAATATTCCTTTCATTAATCTATTTAATTACCTGTTTTCTTTCAATATGCATTTGTCTAATAATGGGTGTTACACCTTAATTGGCGCCGCTATTTGACGTTTTGAATAAATTTGGTCTAAATTTACGCATATATTGCAGTCTCTCTCAAGTGGGCTGGCAACCTCACACATCCTCCCCCCTGCTTTCTCCTTCTCTCGCTACCCGTTCCCTCCTTTCCTTTTGTAGTACTGTTTATCTATTCTTTCTCATATTTTTAACCTCATTCCTTCTTACACACTTTTAGTGCCATAGGAATTTCTCCCTTATCACCTACAGTCCTACTACATGAAAGTGGAAAAAACTGCCATCGGGAAAAGAATAAGTGGAAATTAATGGCGAAGGTTACGATATTAGTTATTTAGAATGAAAGTGTTGGCAGATAAGCATTCTTGACGTGATTATCGCAGCCACAGCATTTCGCCTTCATAAAACAGAAGGACTATAGGTTTCATGCATTACCTCCTTACGTCCAGCATTACTGTGCAGAACGCCATGTATAACACAGTAAGGACCACAATGACAGTACTGGTAGTCATCGTGATTCTCATGAATCTCTCCATAGGCTATTGAAAACAGTGCTTTATGCTCATCTTCAGAATTATGTTCTCGTCATGGCAGTGATAGGCAAAGATAATAAAAACAATATATACAACCAAATTATCATTTAATATACAACAAAGCTCAAACTGCCTCCGTGCTACCTGAAAAAAAATAAACACCTGAATATATATATATATATATATATATATATATATATATATATATATATATATATATATATATATATATATATATATATATATATATGGATGATGCCATGTCGTAGCGCTTAAGGGAATAACAGGGATGACGACGGTGATAATTGTCGCAAGGGAACGAGATGAAAGGAAAATTTTCTCAACCTGAAGTAAATTCTAAGGAACAGTAATAATTCGAGACCCCGTTTATTGACAATAATTTTTATAGATCTGCATGTCGCCGTTATTGCGTCTCGGAACATTTCGGTAGATGATATAACTGATATAAATTGATAAATGGGTAGAGAGAGATCCTTATCGTCTATATTACGTGATAAGTATGATATAGTAATGATAATCTGTCCTGATAGAGTAAATCTTGCTGTGAAGGAAGGGTATTTGTAAAGCGAACTAATTTATACCACAGACTGTATCAGAAGTGTTTCTTCTTCGTAAATTGAAGCTCGATGAATACTCTAGACTGTATGCCAGGAAGCAGGTGACCTTGGTGTTTCTTATGAGGGATCCGGTTCGTGGCATAGTATGGAGGATGCATAGAGCTCAAATTTATCAAACAGATAGTATCCTCGTAACTGGCCACCTCTTCACCCACTTCCTGAAACTCAGACATGGAGTACCGGGGTTAGAATAACGCCATAATGACTTATACACCACAAACACATGGATATTTATACATCAACGAGAAACGACTGTGGTTCACTTGTATTTTCTATGGACTGCAATAAACACCGTTACTCAGGGCAGACCACCAGTTCCATGTTTTGTCAGTATATACTGAGATGAATGATTCTAACCGAATCAGGTAGATCCTCTCCGTCAACTGAGACAGTGGCATACTGACATGTGAATTAATTGTCATGTCTGGTTATTCTTTAGAAACAATAAAAAAAAATAATGACTTTTTGTTTACCTGTAGAAACAAATAAAATAGTAGTTAGAGGACAAACTTGTGCCACGTGACACTATGCGAAGTGGTTAGGTTTCCTGCCATGAACAGAGGTGTTAACAGAGGTATCAGCCACCCCGGGGCATCAGTCACACCGATTCAGAATGGAGGCAAGACGTAGAGAGGCAAGACGGAGAGAGGCAAGAGAAAGGAGGATTGGTTTAAGAGGGCGCATTGTAGGGATGCGTGAAGCCGGGCAGTCCATCCGAGCCATCGTTAACACCCTGGGAATTTCCACCAACACTGTCCAAAGGTGGATAAGAAGGTGAGTGTAGATATAGTTCCTCTAATAATAAATAACATAACCGTCAGTTTAGGAGTTAAAGACACATAAGGTTTATGAAATAACACCACATCATGTTCTTCCTGACCTTACTATATAATACATTTACTCTATTTCCTTCCGTCTGGCCAACGCAAGTTTAAATATGGTAACATCGCATTGCACGCTCGTGATTGGCGGAACAAATGTGGTCCTTTACCCTTGGCTTGTTAAGATAAATATTTAAAATTTATGCCTTCATAAATGTATTTTTATTAATCTTTGTGTCGTTGAGTAATAAAATTACGTTAACGAAGGCATAACTTAATTGTTCATCTCAATAAGTAAAACGTAATCAACATGTTCGGTAATCACGAACTGCCAATGCGATAGTGTCATATTTACCAATAATGCCACAATCACGTAGGCCTGACGAAATAAAATAGTATATATTGTAACTGTTTAGGGATGAAAGTTTTAATGTGTAGACAACTAAGCTAGAAAACACGCATCCCGGATAATGTTAGGGTAAGGACTGCAGGTCTACATTAAGTCAGGTGCGACTGTGTTGAATGATTCATGTAAAATCTAATGCCAGACTACTCCTCCCAAAAGCCTCGTTCCCTAGTTTAGCCCTCAAAAATTGAGTAGGAGTAAGTAGAGCGGTTATTAAGACAAATTAGATAAAGAAAACTACACAGAAAAATCAGATGAAAATGTCACTGTCATATCATAAATATGTAACTGGTGGCAACGAGGTGGTTATCTCGTATCTGAGACTGATACCCGGGTCGGTGGAGTAGGTGGACAATTTTCCGAGCAAACTGTGTTCCTGATCACGTAGCAGAAAGTAGAAACTCTGATGTAAAACCGGGGGTTGCACCCTCATATAAGGTGCCTAATTCGCCGTGAAATACTAATATATATATATATATATATACATATATATATATATATATATATGTATATATGTATATATATATATATATATATATATATATATATATATATATATATATATTCACGTAGTTTAGGGCCTGCCATAATCTACGTGACTTTGAGCTTTCTTGTGTAGGGGAAGAAGGTCGAATGTCGCCTAGTTTTTCAAAGAGGGTAATTCAAACAGGACTAAGTAAACAGGATTTCAAATTTGGGATTCTGGCCAGTAAGCTCCTTCTGCTCTACACGCCTCAAATATGAATAGTATTTTTCATTGAAATATATTTGAACAGGTTTCTGTATGATGAGGTTCCTATGTGGAAAGAATTTGTGTTTTCTGTGTTACATATAAGAAATTACCCAAAGTTTTCTTTTTTCATGGCATTTTTTATCAATAATCATGATCAACACTATGAACTCTAAATTTAAATTTGTTTGCCAGAGCAGAGAACACTGACTGGTATGGCAACCTACCACGGGGAAGACCATCACGGTGCACTACTCCTGCTCAGATGCAAGATATTGTGCAAACCGCAGAAGCCGATCCACAGACAAATGCGGTAGCCATAAGGGAATCGCTGCATCTTGATGTCAGCGAGAGGACTGTAAGACGAGTGCTGCACGAAGCGGGGTTGCATCATAGGACCCCAGCAAACAAGGAATTTCTGACTGACCAACATCGCGAGGGAAGGCTACGGTTTGCCCAACAATATGTTGACAAGCCAGAGGATTTTTGGAAGAGAGTGATATGGACAGATGAGAAAACCTTCTCCTCTTCGTGTCACGGAAGGCGCCACTGCTGGAGGAGGAATAATACTCGGTGAGTATAATTTCTTAGGTTTTTGCTTCTATAAACTAAACTATTCAGTCATACATGACCATAAGAATATATAAATAATTATTGCAGGGGGACAACCAGTTTAGTTACAACGTCAGCGACATCAATAAAATAGTTACTAATAAGAGTCCATGCAGAGTAAATTACTTTGGGTATATAGGGTTACGCAGTGTTTGAATTAGTGACTGTAAAACATTTTCCCTAAAACAAACAAAAACTTTAAATACTAATGGGATGGAAAGATCACGCTGGCATGAAGTCAACAACTTTAAATAATACCCACACTAGACAGACGTTGATTTAGCCCTTGGGAATCCTAAAAGTGGTAAATGTAATAACTCTACGTGCTTACATTCAAAATGCATATTCACTTAGTATGTGTCACTGCTACCATACCAACCTGAACTATGGCACACAGACTGACAAAGACAACCTACCAAATCTTATCCCTAGCGAACAGGTTATTTAATGATCTATTACTCATACATATAGATATCATCTTTGCATATTTCGCACCATCAATTTAGGCTCCCCCTACGTAATCAATATTTATCCTACCATTGTTCAGTTAGTAACCCTATAAATGAACATCTATAAGGCAACCACACATTTCACATGCTTGTTCTTTAGTGTAGGCTATTCCTCAGTTGCACTGAAGTAAGACAGGCATTCATGGCATGTCATTAACATTTCCCAATATTAAGAACCTCTTGTTAGCATAGAACAAATATGCAATTATACCTTGAAGATTATTAATGCTAGTCTCATTCTTTCAACAGATACAACCAGGAAAACGTATTTCATGTGGCCAGGAGTGGACACGTGAACGTAAATATTTGGGGGTGGGTAAGCTGGCATGGGATGGGTGACATGCACCACATAGAGGGTCGGTTCAATTCCGAGAAGTATATTGATATACTTAATAACTTCTTTCTGCCCTCATTTTCTGCCAGCAACCATCCCTTTCCTACTGGTCCAGTATATTTTGTCCAGGACAGATGCCCCGTTCACCAGGCTCGCGTGGTCCAGGAGTGGTTCCAGGAGCACCCTCGCTTCCAGCTTCTGCCCTGGCCCAGTAAGGGTGCGGACTGCAACCCCATAGAAAATATCTGGGGATCAATGGTAACTTCGTGGGACCCTGAACAGGAACGCACACCCCAGGAGCTACTGGACCACACCCGGCGAGTATGGGAAGTCTTCCGGGGTAAACCTGACCATGTGAAATGTCACACAGGTAATAAACAAAGACGTCTTCAGGCTGTTATCGAAAATGGTGGTGGATGGACAGGATACTGAGAGGTAGTAAGTGTTAAGTCTCATTGCTCTCATTGCTCTTGTTATTCTATGAAATATATATGTTGTTAGCTGTGCAAATAACACGCACACAATATTATATATATATATATATATATATATATATATATATATATATATATATAATAATACAGGCTCTACGCTTATGAAATTTAACATCGAGTAACCCTATATCCCCAAAGTAATTTCCTCTGCATGGACTGACGTTGTAACGAAACTGGTTGTCCCCCTGCAGTAATTATTAATATATTTTTATGGTCATGTATGACTGAATAGTTTAGTTTATACAAGCGAAAACCTCGGAAATAATACTCACCGAGTATTATTCCTTCTCCAGCAGTTGCGCCTTCAGTGACACACTTCCAAAAATCCTCTGGCTTGTCAACATAACGTTTGCTAGGGTCCTGTGATGCAACCCTGCTTCGTGCAATACTCTTCTCATAGTCTTTTCGCTGATATCATGGTCTGTGCATCGGTTTCTGTGGCATGTAGTGCAACATGGTGGTTTCCGTGTGGTAGGTTGCCATGCTAGTTAGTGTCCTCTGCTTTACCCAACACAATAAATTTTAGATCAAACAGTGTTGTTCATGGTTATATATATATATATATATATATATATATATATATATATATATATATATATATATATATATATATATAGGATCATGTATTTAATTTCTTCAGGTTAAATGTGATTGTGTGAGCTGGTTACACCCTTGAGACTGCAGCACAGAGGCAGTTTGAGCTTTGTTGTATATTAAATGATAATTTGGTTGTATATATTGTTTTTATTATCTTTGCCTATCATTGCCATGATGAGAACATAATTCTGAAGATGAGCATAAAGCACTGTTTTCAATAGCCTATGGAGAGATTCATGAGAATCACGATGACTACCAGTACTGTCATTGTGGTCCTTAATGTGTTATACATGGTGTTCTGCACAGTAATGCTGGACGTAAGGAGGTAATGCATGAAACCTATAGTCCTTCTGTTTTATGAAGGCGAAATGCTGTGGCTGCGATAATCACGTCAAGAATGCTTATCTGCCAACACTTTCATTCTAAATAACTAATATCGTAACCTTCGCCATTAATTTCCACTTATTCTTTTCCCGATGGCAGTTTTTTCCACTTTCATGTAGTAGGACTGTAGGTGATAAGGGAGAAATTCCTATGGCACTAAAAGTGTGTAAGAAGGAATGAGGTTAAAAATATGAGAAAGAATAGATAAACAGTACTACAAAAGGAAAGGAGGGAACGGGTAGCGAGAGAAGGAGAAAGCAGGGGGGAGGATGTGTGAGGTTGCCAGCCTACTTGAGAGAGACTGCAATATATGCGTAAATTTAGACCAAATTTATTCAAAACGTCAAATAGCGGCGCCAATTAAGGTGTAACACCCATTATTAGACAAATGCATATTGAAAGAAAACAGGTAATTAAATAGATTAATGAAAGGAATATTTGTTGACAAATATGGTTATTTAAAGAGAAAGTTAAACTGCCTTATGCCTAAAAAAAATGTAGGACGTAGGAGAAAGTGATAAAAAGGGGGACTTCAAGCACGAGGGATAATAGGAATACGGAAATAGCTGAAGAAAAAAGTTATGAAAAAATTGGTTTTGGTCCGAAAGACCGTCCAATATCTTTATTTATTGCCTAATATCCAAAGGATAATAATAATGAGTAGGATACCCAAATACGGTGGTGAATAATAGACAGTGTTTTTATTTAGTAGATAAAATGCAATATATGCAGTAGATATTTTAATAATTCATTTTTTGTAATTTCTTTTCATCTAATCACACTCACCTGTCTTACCCTCCAGCAGACTCTCGTCTCCGCTACCCAACCATTCGTCTCCCCCTCCCACCAGCCAGACTGTGCTGCTTCTTCACCCTCCCACACTACCCCCTATATAACTCCGCCCACATTTCTCCCCTCCTCACCCTCCCACATCCCCCCTCCCTCCACCTGCAACTGTTACCAGAACCACTGAGACCCAAACCAAGTCACTGGTGGATGGGGTGTAGCCGTTTCATCTGTCCGGAGCTGTACATTATTAGAAGGGGAAAGAGAGCTAGAATTCACCTTCCAACTCCTAGGCTGTCCCAATATTGCTAAATGACCATTGTTCTGCCCAACATGATGCAGGTACGTGATCATTAAGTACTCTTATATTGTGTGTGTGTGTGTGTGTGTGTGTGTGTGTGTGTGTGTGTGTGTGTGTGTGTGTGTGTGTGTGTGTGTGTGTGTGTGTGTGTGTGTGTGTGTGTGTGTGTGTGTGTGTGTGTGTGTGTGTGTGTACATACTGTACTGTTTTTCCCTGCCCCTTTGTGTTATAATGTGGCTATTCTGCCACAGTACATGAACATGGCAAAAAAGTACTCATGTATTGTATATTTTTGTATATATATGTATGTTAGTATGCATTTAAGTGTGTATGTTTATTATGTAATATTTTGCTTTGCTGTTAGATGACATATTCATGCCTGTTCTGGCACAACATAAATACACAGTAGATTAGTGTTCTTGCAATGTGCATTTGTGTGCATGTGTAATTAGCCCTTTAATTGTGACGGTCCTTCAGGAAGGACTGTGATGGCAATTGTGCTGGACCTTTCAGAAGACCATCGGATTTTTATTATTTTGCATGCATGATTCTTGCGACCAATATCATGTTTACGCTTAATGAGTGGGTGGTGTAGGTCCCCAGCCAGCTTGCATGAGTCTCATCCCTCATTCATGCACCAGCCACCATGGAATCATGATGTGGCTCTGATTTTCCTACAGTAATTCTTCAATTTTCCCCACAAAAAACCAGGCGAGAAGTTTGTCCATCTACCCAAGAAGTGCCTGATAACACCCAATGAAGGTGTTGAAAGACACTCTGATGGAGAGGCCTGGGAAATGAAGAGGAAAAAGAGATGAAAATTGGAACATCTGACCTTCCCAGCCATCTATATTAGGGGAAGCCCAAAGAGGATGACTTTGCTGCTGCACTGTTCTCCTCCCTCCAACCCAATGGATGCCTCTGTTGATTGGGAGCAGTTGAATGAAGCAAACCAAGATGAGCTGTGGACAAATGGGTTGCAGTGATAATGATAATGATGGCATGACTGCAATCTTACCATTACTAGTGTCTGGGAGGACAGCGATGAGGAGCTGGAGGAACAAAGGAGGGGGAGAAGGGAGGCAAAGGAGAATACATGCGCTCCCTCCACCACTATCACGCTCACCACTGTACTACAGTCTCATACCTCCCACTCACCACCACTGGCATAATAATGTGTCCAAAGTGCAAGGTCAGATTGGGTCTGGGAAAGTGCAGTTGGGTGTACAATAGCTTTGAACGTTTGTGTCAGAAAAAAAAAAAAAAAGGGCAAGTACATTGTTTTAGTACAGTACTTAACAAATGGTAGAATTTGTGAATTAAGCGCATAATTAAACAATGGTGAATGACAGTGCAGATGCTGCACATACAACATTACTGAGAGTCAAAGCGATGCAACCTACGATATTTATTATGCCAAGACAGAAGGCAATAACTGAGAGGGACAGAAAATTACTCTGTATGTAAGAAATAGGTAATATGTGGTAGAAAAGTATGTACATAAGTGACTGTTTGAAAATTCCTCATATATGTAGGAAGTTACTGTAAACGGTAATTTACTTCTATACAACGTAAGATACCGAAGAAAAATTATGTATACCAAAAATGGCAAATTCAGAGATATTGTAAATAATTATAAGAAAAACATTGTGTAGTTACTTCTGCTACTATGGCACGCATGTGAGACATCCATCACTATGTGTAGTACCTGTGATTTTGCTTTTATATTTTATTTGTAAACCAAAATAGCATGCCAAATATGTCCGAAGAGTGAAATGCAGTGAATAAACTTTTTTTAGTACCAAAATCCGAATATATCCTCCGGCATATGTTCATAAACGTGGTGTGGCTGCCACTGCCATTGCTGATTTCCTCTCACATTGCACACAGCTTGCTCTAAACACAAAATGCACCTCTTGTACTTGCTCTCTCTCCTGCCCTGGGCCAGTTATGGATGCCTGTCTGTGTAAAGTTTGTACTTGTTTAGCAAGGTATAAATAGGTCAGAACAGCTGATGAAAACACCCCCTTTGCTTCATCTGCCTCACCACGGAAAAGGATGTTAATAGGTAGACCCAAAATATTTATATTCTCCCCATGCGGAGTAGACTGTAGCACCAGTCGAGCAGGGCAGTGCTCCCAAGGTGGATGGAAAGCTGATGACAAGGAGAGCTGGAATTCCTGTTTCATCAGGCATCGTGACTACTTCCTGACCATTCCCCTTTGCTGAACATTTTCAGTGTTTCAGTAACAGAGAGAGTACGCAAGCATGCTCTCCAATACAAGTTTCTCTATCAACACCAAACTACATGCACATTACACACTACACTTCCCTTTCATAATTCAAAAAGAAAAATGGTGTCTAATAACCAAAGCTCGGAGTCCCTGGAGGGGACGACTCAACAAGCCGCCTGGAACCAGTGTCTGATTCACTTCCCCTTCATTTCTGCAACATTTGCGGCCTTTCCTCTAACTTTCCCTCTGTTGAGCATCACCTATCCTCCTCTAAACCTCACCTTCTCTTCTTAACTCAGATTCAGCAGTCTGAGGCAACTGATACCAAACCCTTTTCTGTATCTTCCTACTTTTTCTATACTCATTTCAAAGCCAAAGGTAGCTGTTGTGTATATGTACTTATCTTCCTCTTGTGTTCCTGAACTTGATACTTCTGAATTCTCTACTCTCTGGCTTTGCCTTTCCTGTCATTTTCTGACTAAATATATCTGTGCTGTTTACTTAGCCGCTAATTCTACTGACTAAGAAAAATTCTTCGACTATCTTACTTCCACGATGGAACTCATCCTATCCATTTCTCCTTTCTCTGAAATCTCCATTCTAGGAGATTTCAATGTTCACCACCACTTCTGGCTCTCCTCTCCTTTCATTGATCCACCTGGTGAACAAGCCTACATCTTTTCTATCCTTAATGACCTAGTGCAGCTTGTACAGCATCCTACCTGTATCCCTGACCGCCTTGGAGAGAGTTCCAGCAACATTTATCTCTTTCTTACAATTAATCCTTCTGCTTATGCTGTTAATCTTTCCTCTCTGTTGTGCCCCTCCTATCACAACCTTCTTACCATATCCTGTCCTGTCACTCCATTACAGCCTATGGACCCTCCAATGAATCGTCGGTTGTGGCATTTTGGATCTGCTGATTTGGAGATCCTCAGACAGTACCTCTGATTTTCCTTAGAATGATTATTGTTTCCTTGGTCAGGTGCCATCTGAGTGAGCCATGCACATTTTGAAGGTTATTCTCTTGGGCATGGAAGCATACATTCCTTTCTCATATCCTTTGACTAGAGCAAAAAGCCTTGGTTTAATCACGCTTGTTCTAATGCTGTCCACAAGAAGGAGAAGGCCTATAAAGGGTACCGGAGCCAACCCACCCCTGAATCACATCTTTTTTATGTTTTTGACTGGATTCGTGCTGTCTGTTTTCGTCTGCTAGAAATAATTTCATCCGTAATAAATGCTCTCAACTCTCCAACTCGAATTCTTCTGGCTCCTTCTGGCACCTTGCCAAAAACCTTTTCAAACAACTTTACCTCACCATCCTTCCCTCCTCTTTTCTGCTCTGATCGCTCTGTAGCTATTTCTTTTTGCAGGTGGGGGCGCTCACCATCCACTCACTTAGTGTAGTGCTGCTCTCAGGTATCTGCCCTTACCTCTCCTCCATCCTTCTTTCCTTCCATCCTCCTCTGTCTTTCTTTCCTTCATTCTTTCCTCGTCCTTCTACATACCGGTGGCTTTACATTCCCTCTTCTGTCTTTCTTTCCTTCATTCTTTCCTCTTCCTTCTGCCTGTGGGTGACTCTACAATGAGTCACAAGCCAAATGGTTTCCTGTACACCAGGAAACCATTTAGAGTGCTGGGTGGTAACCATATAACCAAATTTTGGCATCTGGTGGTTTAAAGAGTAATTATGGTGCTCCGCTTGGATTGAGCCGGTGAAGGTTTATATCCAAGGGATGGTTGGGGTTTATTGCCCATGTAATGCCACTCAGGGATGAGTGAGACTGGTCACTCTCATCTTAAATGTCAGGACCAACTTGCCAGGCCCCAGGCTCCTACGTTTCTCATGGGTCAATGTAGGATTGGATGACGAACGAATGATGAATGAAGAAAGCAGCACTCGTCGCACAGACTTTCTTCTCAAACTCCACCTTAGATGATTCCGGTGCTGTTCCTTCATCACTTCCCCCTTCTGACTTCCTCATGGCTGACATTAACATTTCTTCAGCTGAAGTACTTTCTACCACCACTGGCCTCAATACTAACAAGGCACATGGGCCTTATAGGGTCCGTCCTGTTGTCCTCAAGAATCGTGCTTCTGTGTTTACACCCGGCCTAGGTAAACTTTTTCGCCTTTGTCTGTCAACTTGTGCCTTTCATTCTTTCTGGAAGTTTGCTCTCATTCAGCCAGTTCCAAAGAAGGGTGATCATTTACAACCCTGTAACTATCGCCCAATTGCTTTAACATCCTGTGTCTCAAAAGTTTTCGAGTCTATTCTTAACAGAAATATTTCAAAGCATCTTTCCTATCATAACCTTCTTTCTGATCGTCAGTATGGTTTCTGTCAGGGATGCTCCACTAGCGATCTTCTCACCTACCTTTCAGACTCCTGGTCATCCTCCTTTCGAGACATTGGCGAATGATTTGCCATTGCACTTGACATATCAAATGCCTTCGATCGGGTCTGGCAGAAATAATTAATTTCCAAACTGCCCGCATACGGTTTCTATCCTTCTATGTGTGCCTTCATCTATAGCTTCCTCTCTAGTCGTTCTATAGCTGCTGTTGTAGACGGCCATCGTTCTTCTCCTAGATCTATCAATAGTAATGTTCCTCAGGGCTCTGTGCTGTCACCAACTCTCTTCCTTTTATTCGTCAATGACCTTCTAAGCAGTACATCTAACCCTATCCACTCATACACTGATGATTCCACCCTTCACTTATCCATTCGGTTCTCGCAATGTCCATTTCAGCAGTTACTTCAGCAAACAAGGGATGAGGCTATGGCACACCTGTCTGACTTGGGTCGTATCTCTGACTGAGGTAAAAATAATCTTTGTTTTTAATGCATCAAAAACTCAGTTCTTACACGTATCAACCCGGAAAAATTTTCCACAGCGTACCCACTCTTGTTTCATAATATCCAGCTCAATCCTACATCATACTTAAACATACTTGGGGTTTCATTCTCTCGGGACTTAACTTGGAAAGATCATATTACATCTCCTGCAAAATCTGCTTCCAAGAGATTAGGTGTGCTAAGGTAACTCCGTACCTTCTTTACCCCTGGACAGTTGTTGACTTTATACAGGGGATTTATTTGCCCCTGTCTTGAGTTCAACTCTCATGTGTGGGGAGGCTCCCCACATATTGTACAGCTCTTCTCAACAGGGAGTCAAAGTCTTTGTTTCATCAACTCTCCTCTTCCTCTAACTGGTTCCCTTCAACCTGTCTCTTCGCCGGACTGTTGCATCTTTATCTCTTTTCTATCACTACTTCAATGGTCACTGCTCCTCTGAACTGTCTGCTTGCATCCTTCCACCTCTACGACGGGTGCGTAGCACCCGTCTAGCAACAAACTCACATCCCTTTTCCGTCCAACTCTCTAATGCAAGTTTTAACCGTTACTCCCAGTCCTTCATTTATGCAACAGGTCAACTCTGGAACTGTCTCTCTCTCTGTATTTCCTTCTTCCTACAGTATGATCTCCAGTCTTTCAAATGAAGTGTGTCCAGGTATCTCGAAATGAACGGATCTTCAACTTGGCTCTCTTTCATATTGTCTTTGTTTTTTTCTTGGAAGGAATGATTTGCTGACTCCCAGCCTTTGGTTCCTTCTCCCTTGCATAAAAAATTACCCCCTATAAGACATGGACCTCATCCTTTTAAATGGTACACCAGTTCACTCAGAGACACATTTAGGGGTATGTATTTGGCGGTCCCTTTTAGTGTGGCAAAAAATATGTGCAGATGGTTGGGGTTGTGATAAGTAAGAATAAAGATATGACTGATTTGTGAATGTTTATATTATTCTTTTCCTGATGATGCTGGTAATACTTCTCCCTCTTTTATGCATCCTTTAATATTGTTTTCGGAGTCTGCCTCACTCCATCTCACAATACCCCCATTTTCTTGCTAGCTGTTGTCGTTGGGGGGGGGGGGCTTCAGAGACGTTGACTGGGACTTATGTGTAGGGGAGCTATAGCAGGGTACCTTAATGAACCTGATTGGCTTATAGCTATCATCTGCCCGTTTCTTAAACCTGGTAAACCTGGACATCATCCTCAAGGTTACCGTCCTATAGCAATGACTAGCTGTTTATGTAAACTGCTTCGATGGATTGTCAATACTAGACTCATGTGACACCTTGTATCCCGTAGTCTTCTCTCCTCCTTACAGTTTGGGCATTGCAAAGCACGCAACACCTTAGATCCTCTTCCCAAACTCGAATAGTTCATTTGCTTTTTCGCTCCGCCCATCGGTCATTGCTGTCTTTTTTTCTTTTTTTTTAAGAAAAAGCCTACGATATAGCATGAAGGTATCTTATTCTTTGTTGCCTTCGCTCGCTTGGTCTGCATGGAAACACGGGTGTTTTTCTTCAAAATTTTCTCTCCCTCCGAATCTTTCATATCCATCTTACAGAGCACCTCTCCCGCGCCTTTACCCAGCAAGAAGGTGTTCCCCATGGCTGCGTCCTTAGTATTACCCTTTTTATAATAGCCATAAATGGCACTGTCTCTTCTCAATCCCCTTAGGTTTTGGCCTATCTAGATGTAGATTATTTAGCCATTTACACTGCAGATTCAAATCTGCCTCGGCTCCAATTCCTTCTTCAGTCCGAAATTGATGCTGCTTCCACATGAGCTACTACTCATGGTTTTCGTGTTGTATCAGCTGGCAGGAATTCCTCAACTAATCACTACTATATCAGCTTGGAACCCCACAGCTGATCACCAATTTATATATCAGCTGAGTCGTGACCTTACAGTTCCAAGCAAGGTTAACGTTACGCCTGGTTGAATTCACCTCCGGCTGTCACACTTCACCAAAACGTCTTCTCACTCACTGGAGATGGTGGGAAATCGGTGTAGAATCCTGTTGAAGCAACTTAGAAGGTAGCGTGTGCAGGTGAACTGAAACTGAGCAGATTAAATCTCTGTTTATTGGCCACAGAAAGATACAACTGTGACACACAGAGAGCTCAGAATTATACGTCCCTCTCGTTCAAAATTGATACGTGCTTTCTGCCCTAGCCGGTCGCCACCCCCTCTGGGTGTGGCGCCAAGTCAGCTAAATCAGAGGTGCTAAACCTCCACTGACAACTGGGATTTATACATGAATAGAAGCATTATAACTATACCATGTACATTATACACCTCAATAAAATAGTATTGATTACATTAAGGTATAGCAACAAGGTAAATATTTCCCCCAAGACTTAAACACATATACAATTCATATTTCTCTATCTCCTCACCTTTACTTTAGGTTTTGATTAAAAGAAGATGTCTCATTGCGCATCCTATCCCAAGCCACACTTTACAGTGAAATGGCATTTGTTTGTTTATCATTCACACGTTGTTGTATATTGTTAATTATGAATAAACAACTTTATATGTAAATGCAACAATAGTGTGAAACTACAACTAGTCATGGGAAACAATATTGGCACCAGAACATTGCTCGGCCACACCTTTCGACGTCCCCGTCGACATTGTTGTCCTAATTACTGTGTAGCCCAACCAATGTGTAGGGTAGCTAACTATTTAGCCATGTCCACTTGCAATCCGCGAGTACGGATCCATGGTTTTAGTGGGTTTCTCATTCGGCTTCGTAGATAGTAGCCCCAAACACAAACACAGGACAAGACCACAACAAGTAGAAGACCAATGCCAGGACCAAAATAGGAAGGAGAAAGGTATGAATGGAGATAGGACAGTACATATGTTTCTAAAACAGTCTTGTTCAGGTGGGTGAGGAACTGTATCTCCTTGAGCACATGAGACAGCCTGTTCACATTCAAGGTAGAAACATTGAATTAAGGGAAAAAAGGTCGTAACTGGGATGAGACGTTCACCGACAAGGCTAGATGGTGCTTGTTAGGTAGAACTGCCATCTCCTTACTGTGTAACTTACAATAATCGGGTGCAACATAGTAACTCTTTACCATAAAGAACTGGTTTCGTGAGGCACATGTGAGTGTTACGTTCTCTGTCTCAGGAAAGAAGAAGTATTGCATCACATGTACATGAGCATGGAAAACTGACTTCAGTTGAATGGGTTGGAAAGTGCAATATTGCAATGCAGAGGAAGTGTTTGTGTCCAACAAGGTCATCTTACATTTCTCTACCCTTGACGGAATGAAGACAAAATGGAAAGCAGGACATACATGGAGATCAAGAAATGAGGCCTTACACTTCTCAAATTCATCCACAGTCATTTCAGCTATATACCCTTTGTCATCCGACATAACTAGCACCTCTGGTCCCTCATTCAGAATAACAAGTGTATTGTTAGTAGTAGCAAAAGGGAAAGGAATGAACCGCCATGCATGGTATGTTACAGGATTCCTCATAGGTACCAATATCAGGATGCCCTCATGAGTCAACTGGGCCTCTAACAATGGGTAATAATATTCCAGCTGATTCATACCAAAAAGTGGCGTAAATCCATGCTTCTCCATAGCTACGTCAAGAGCATTGATCAAAATCTGAGGAGGAAGCAATAAAGCATTAACCCTATTCAAACTTCCATCGATTAAGCCGTCCACCATATTGGCTGCATGCGACTCCAAAGCAATGGTTGACTCGTCGTGAGCATGTAAGCACTCAGTGATTAACACTAAATTAGCCAGGGTTGGTAGGGTGGTTTGAATGTTGTTCACAACTCCTACGAGATGGTTGGTAGTCTTAATTATCTCGTTAGCTTTGTCAGTGAACTCACCTAACTGTTCATACATGTGTACAATTAGCCTGTTATTCGCCTTTCCTGCCAACATCAAATCATGCATCTGTCTACCCAATTGCACTACATCCTTGTCTAGCGCTGTACCAAAAAGCTTTTGAGACAGGATACCTAGGAGATCCACAGGTCCTCTAGTACATGGACATGCTTGGAAAGATCAGAATTTGCTTTAGCTAAAGTGACATGCAATTTAGAGAGTCAGTCTGTGAGCCTAATTATATGTCCAGTGTGGAGCTCAGTTATACCATGCAAGGTTTGTACCAAAGCTTCATTATCTGAGGTCGTCAACTGAGGGATCTGGTTGAATAACCTGCTGACTTCCGTCAGTTCCTGTCTGAGGTGAAACAATCCCTTAGAGACCTCTTTAACAATATCTGGAGTTTGGAGATATCCTTCCATTGGGTAGTAGATGCATACCGCGTCCTCTACTATCACCATCTCTCCAAGTGGGCTCTACAGTGCTCCTGGCATTATTGCAGTCGTGTCCGTGTCTGACGTCATTCCATAGGTCCACTCCAAGCAACACAAATGGAGTCCAATTGCGAGCCACATTTCTGTAAGAGAAGATACTCCCTTAATCAATCTTACTGTGGGATCGTAGCTTGCTGCGATACCCTTGGTTAGTGACAGGTACGGACGACGACATAGACTGCGATGAAGACAGAGGGGACAACACATCAGATGATTGGTTAGTTAGGCTTAGCTCTTGTCTTACTGGTTTGATCCTGTCAGCACGTACTGCCTCCTGAGTTCCATCAGCATCATTCCGTATTCGATAAGTATGTCCACGCACATGTTTCACAATGGTATTTGTTCCGCTGAACTTAGGTCTGAGCTTAGAAGTTCTCTCAGGGTTGGTTATCATAACCTTCTGGCCTATCCTCAACATCTTTTCTTGACGACCTTTGTGTTGCTTCACTATCATCTCCGCTCTTGAGGCTTTTAATCTTTTTTGTACTTCACTATGTATGCGTTGAAACTTTGCAAGTTGTACTTTGGCATATACATTAGGGTAGGAGGTCCAGCTAGCAAATCGTAGGGTAACACCTTCTCCTCTCCGTAAAGGATATAATGAGGAAATTTCCCCGTTGACGAATTTTCTGAGGAGTTGATGACTGCCGCTACATGTGGCAGCCAATCTTGCCACACTGTCTGCATGGTAATTGCTGGTCTCAAGACTTCCAGTATCTTCCTGTTTGTCCTTTCCACCAGGCCATTGCTCTTGGGACTGTATAGCATAATAAAGACTTGCCTTACCCCATATGTACGACAGATTTCCTCCAACACTTGGTTATGAAATTCACTGCCATTATCACTGAGCAGTACCTTAGGTGTTGAATATGGACAAATCACTGAGGTTACAAAAGCGTGTGCCACCTCCTCTGCAGTTTTCGTCTGTAAAGGTGCTAAAACAGTGAGTCGTGAAAAAATGGTCCACTGCCACCAATACATAGCTTGAGCCTTGATGACTCCTTGGCAATGCTAAGAGATCAATGGAGACTGTATCCCACGGTTTTTCCGGTAGGGGATATTCCAAAATGGGAGTCAGAGGTCCCGTTGTTCCTTGCATTTCTACGCACTTGACACATTGACTAACATGGGCTTCTATGTCCTTCCTCATGGTCGGCCAATAGTATTTCTTTCTTGCCTCACGTATGCACCTGTTGTGTCCAGGATGACCCGCTTGAGGAACGTCATGAACCAACTGTAACACAGCTTGCTGTAGTGTAGCAGGAACAACCAACTGATACACAGTGTCCTTCCCAGGGGGCTGTTTATATAAAAGGCCCCATTAAAGATGGAAGTGAGTCATCAGTACCGGAAGCTCAGGAAGACATGACTCATTGCCAGACTCCAAGGCACAGATGACTCGAGACCACATTGTATCCTTACGTTGTTCCGCCTTTACCATATCCGGGGAATACCCTGAAAGAGGGATATCCCCAGATATGGCAGCAGCAATATTTCTACTCAAAGCAATGGCAAATACATTTTGTCGGCCTGGTAAATATCTGACCTCTGGGTCAAACTCCATTACCTTGCTGAACCAACGCGCGACCTTACCATGCAAGTTCTTCCCCTTAACCCTTAGCCGCCGGGAGTTCCTGGCCGCAGCACACTCCTCCCTACTGGCGATTTCCGAGATTTTGGAAAAAATACCCTTATTTCAATCCCATGTATCTGCCAAACTATAATACCTAGAGAATTAAAGGAAAGTTCATAAGACTTACCAACTCTTCCTCTTTCCAATGAAGGTATCCCGAGTCTCTAGGTGGTCCCGTCAATGAGTAAGGATGAGTTGAAGATGAGTGGTTTTTCACCTTTTGGCGCGCGGCTCCGAGCGCAGGCCACTGGCCATGGCATTGGCCCAGCCAGCTAGCGTTGGCAGCACTGATTGGAGTGGTGATTGTAACACTGCCCATGCGTTCTTGGAATTCAGAATATTCCACTCGTTTTTTCTACTCCTCCTTACTCACCAACGTGAAAATGAGTCATCACCCGGTTCATGTGGCTCACCCAAGGATTTACCGCCCACACCATCATGCCACTAAGCCAAGTAGGTGTATGGGAAAAGAAATATCTCGTCGTTTTTCTGTACTCACTTCTTCCGTAAATAATATTTCTCCCTTACTAAGACATTTAGAACTGCACTTTACATCACGATTACGGGTAATTACACTTTGACAAATAAATGCTGTTGCTCTTTCATGCATTATCATAGAGTATGAGGTAATTATTTGTACTATAAATCAGACTGCTTTGTACTAATCATGGTTATAGTGAAAATCATATAAATGCTTTACACAACAAACATTATTTGTACTTCACATCACAGATACACTGATGCTCGTATTTGGCACAATCCCCCTGAGTATTGAGTGAAATAATTTAGGTATACCGAAGCAAGTATTGTTCATTGTGGCCCGCTCAAAAGTGGTATTCTTTCCGGTAACAGGTAGGCAAACTCAAGGTATATCCAATAATTTTCTAACCAATATCCAATAAACAGTATCAACTCCTGTATTGCACTTACTATAAATCACTTATATGCACTTGTAGAGCTTATAAAAGACTTATATCTTAGCACTTTCTATAATTCATTTACAATATCACACATTTCACTCATTTATGAAAATACACAAACTTCTGCACTGCTATACACTATTTACACTTCCCCACACACCTGCTCAGTACTCATACCACTCACGAAGGGCCTGGTTGTGGAGATTCTGCCCTTGAAGTGGTAGGCTGAGGTGTGGGGGAGCGCAAGCAGGAGGTGGGGGAAACAGCTCTGCGGCTTTTTTTTCCACAGACGACCGCCAGGTCTGCGTCACTTTCCCGATGTCCTGGGCCATCTTGCACCTCCTCATCGCCGACATCATCACTCTCGTAGACTGTCCCTTCCTCCTGGAGAAGTCGGGGAGCCCTCTCTGGCATCGGAGAGCGAGTAGGGGTTGGAGAGCGAGAGAGCTCACTCTCCATGTGGTAGCTTTTTTTTCTCCTCAGAGGACGTACTCGTGCTGAGTATATGAGAGGAGTCAGTATCGTCAAAGGCACGTCCTATGGCACTATTGCTAAGCCCTTTACCTGGCAATAAGGGCTGAACTTTAGCGGGGATTCATGAGGCAATCGGCCCTTCATGCGGTGGGACAGAATCGGACGATGTCAAGGAAGATGACATGGCACCTTTCACTACCACTGCCGAGTACAAACTGAACCGCACAACTGCAGGGTACCTGAGAGTCCTACCTACCCGTAGGTATCACAGAAAATGTGCCCGCGCTTAAACAGTGGCGGGAAGGTGATTGCGGTATATCAAGTCAACCAGCAGCCTTCCACGCCCTGAATCCTGTCATGCATACACGTCAGCCGGCGGATAGGGGTTAAACGAGTCATGTATGGGTGCATGATCCATTAGAACAATTATCTGGTACCCGAAGATGATATCCCGTAAATGTCTTAACGCCCACACGACTGCTAATGTCTCCAGGTGTGTTACTGAGTAGTGCCTTTCTGGGGGTCTTAGTGCCTTACTGGCATACGCAATGGTGTGCATTTTGCCTTCCTCATCCTTTTGCTGTAACACCGCTCCCAGTCCCAAATCTGAGGCGTCCGTGCACAGGTAAAAAGGTTGAGTATAATTAGGAAACACTATCACGCGAGCCGCTGTCATGGCTCTCTTGAGGTCGTTGATGCTTTTCTCTTCCGATGGTCCCAATTGCCATGAAGCATCCTTCTTAAGTAGTGTCGTCAATGGTGATGCAATAGTAGCATAATTGTGGACAAAGCTCTTGTAAAAACCAGTGAGCCCTAGGAATGAGCAAACATTATCCTTGGACTTTAGTGTAGAGAAATTTACCATGGCTGTAACCTTATTGGGCAGAGCCTTGATGCCATCGCCATCAACTAAGTGCCCTAGAAATCAAACACTTGCTTTAAGAAAATCGCACTTCGATTGCTTGATTTTCAGACCCGCGGATCTGAAGGTTTCCATCAGTTTTAACTTACTAAAATGAGTGTGGATATCCTTGCTTGCAATTATCAAGCCACCTAGATACGCTAGGACGTCCTGTCCAATCATGTCACCAAACAACTGATTTATCATCCTCTGGAATGTCAAAGGAGCATTACTCAGTCCAAAAGGCATCCGGAGAAATTCAAAGTGCCTACAGTGAGTGCTAAAGGCAGTGATGGGACGCGACTCTTCGGTCAGCTCCACCTGCAAATACCCTGATGCTAGATCCAGGCAGGTGAACATGGTATTTCCTTTACTCAAGGACTGCAGTAAGTCTCTGAGATGTGGAATCGGGTAACGATCTGGTGTGGTTACCTTGTTCACTTGCCGAAAATCTACAACAGGTCTCACACCACCGTCCTTTTGGGGGACTAGAAAGAGTGGTGCATTCCAAGGTGAGGAAGAAGGCTGAATGACTTCATCATGAAGCATCTTTTCAACTTCCTCTTCCACTGCTTTCCTTTGGCTGTGTGGTAAGCAGTATGCAGGCACATAAATCAGATTTGTACCAGGGCACAACCCAATATGATGCTTCACCTTGTCTGTCCTACCCAGCAGTTCTCCTGGAAGTGCCACTACGTTGAAGAAATCCTTAAGAAATGCTAGTAACCACGTTTTATGGGCAATGTTATCTGTTACCTTCATGTCTTGTTCTAGCAGCTTTTCTCTCCCAAGACGTGTAGGTTCCGACTGAGTCGTTGTTTGTGATGTGACTACGGGAGAGATCACTGGTACGTCATTGACTTCCTTTACAGGGGCACCATAGGACATCAAGTCACCTATATAGCATCCATCTCTGAGCTTAACTGCACCACCATTCATATTTGCGATGAAGAGGGGCGTCTTCTGATCTGGTCCGACATTACTCAGGGTGGACTCTAGCGGCAGTGCCTTATGTTTTACGGTCTTTGTTAAACATGCCACATCAATTCCCTCCGATACATCAGGTTCTCAGAAAGGAATTTTGCAGACAGTTCGACTGGGTAAGTGGTGATTCCCACTCACTATAGCCCTGATCAGCTTCCAATCCATACCGTCTGTTTCGTGTGCATCCGGGGACTCCCTTGACGCTTCACTTGTCGGGGTCACAACTGGTTGAATGGCTCCTGATTGGATGCCAGTTCCAGCTTGTGTTGCTGAGGGACTAAGGCCTACAAACTCCTTTCCATTAAAGAAAATAGAATGTCTCTGAGAGTGTATAATCACGTTATACTCCTCCATGGATTCAAAGCCCAATAACCCATCAGCTGGCAGAGGGAAATCCTCAACCACATAAAATGTAGCACGTAACACAGGAGCTCGTTTACCTGCCCTCAGTGTTAACGGTACCTGGCTTACAATCTTCATTTTACTCTTGTCGCACCTGTGACGTCAGGTGCTGACAATGTCCAATTAGATCGAGGCATTTCATACTTCAGCCTCTCTAGTGCTTTACTAGAAATAATATTTGCACATGCTCCAGTGTCCACTATAAAGACACCTGGCCATTCCCTATGATCCAAGGTATGGAGAGCAAATCCACGTTTTTAATAGCCGCCACACACACATCGGTGGACTGTACGATTTTGTTTACTGCTGCGCGTGGCCCTAAACTTCCCCCAGACTAGCTTGGTTACCTACTTTTTCCCGATTGGCAAGAAAAATTGGGCAATAGTCTGACAAATGAGGACACTGCCCATGGATGACACACCATCTTTGCACTTTCGGCTTTACAACTTTGGTCTTTCTCTGGGGAGGACTAGTACTGGATTGTTTGTTGTCTACCTACTTTTCAGTACTAGGTCCAGACATGGTGGGCCGGTTGGCCTTGGCTGCCTGACGAGCTGCCTTTTTAACATGCCAACACTTTTTATCTGTGTGACCCGGTTTGTTGCAGGTTTTACAAAACCTTTCAGTAGGGCTTTTCTCTGTGTGCACAGCCAAGACACTACCACCCTCTCCTTCTGCCTTTGCCTTTAGCTTAAAGCTCATGTCAGGCAAGGCTATTTCGGGAGGTCTTTTGGTCTGCCTAAGTACCTGGTGTCGCCTAGCAGGGGTTAAACAGGACAGGAATTGCAAGTACTCGAGTAATCTTGCAACCCTCTCAAAAGTCAATCCCCAAGCTGTGTCTCCCCAGCCTGAAGTTTGCAAAGCTTTGCTAGCTTCTGCATAGCATATGCCTGCCTTCGCCAAAGCCTGACTTTCAGTACAGTTAGGATGCTGCTGTGCTCTATCTATGACCCTAAATACCCAAGCATCCAAAATGTAGCAGTCACTTGCAAAAGTATTAACCCGCCCCATCCCGACCACTTTTTGACCACTGGTACCCCCCAATCCCGACCATTTTTCGACCCTTTTTTTTTTTTTTTTTTTTTGCTAAAACTTTCGCTTTTGGTGAGAAACATCGAAAATTCATAGAGAAATCGCTCACCTGAGGTTTAAAATACTCATTACAGGTAGGAGAGCCTCCTTACCTTACTGGGTTTTCTATCAGGCTGGCACCAAAGAAAACGAGTTCTATGGGAGGATAACTATTTCACACCACTCATAAACGGTATTTATTTATTTACTGTTACGAATTTATATGTAGTACAAGAGTATATCGGGGAAAACCCCAGGAATTGATGGAGTGTGTGGCAAAATGCTGAAGCATGGGGGAGAGATAGTAGTAGAATGGATGTGGAAGATGTGCAGATTGGCCTGGGAGGAAGGTAGAGTCCCGGAGGATTGGAAGTCAGGTATAATTATTCCCTTGTACAAAGGAAAAGGGGAAAAAGAAGTGTGTGGTAATCATAGGGGCATTTGTCTTCTTAGTATAATAGGAAAAGTGTATGGTAGGATACTTATAGACAGAGTTAGAGAAAGAACAGAGAAATTAGTTGGAGAAGAACAGGGAGGCTTTAGGAAGGGAAGAGGTTGTGTAGATCAGATATTCATTCTTAGATCTTTAGTGGAAAAGTTTCTAGAGAAGGGAAAGAAGTTGTATGCGGCTTTCATGGATTTGGAGAAAGCATATGACAGGGTGGATAGACAAGGATTGTGGAAAGTGTTAAGAATATATGGAGTAGATGGGAAGTTGTTGAATGCTGTGAAGAGTATGTACGATGGTGCGAAGGCTGCAGTGCGTGTGGATGGTGAACTAAGTGAATTTTTCTCTTTGAAAGTTGGTTTGAAACAGGGATGTGTCATGTCTCCATGGTTGTTCAATCTGTACATGGATGGGGTAATAAAAGAGGTACAAGGTAGGGTAGTGGATGTTGGAGTGGCCCTGGTGAGAGAGGATAGTGTTTGGAAACTCCCTGTACTGTTGTTTGCAGATGATACTGTGTTGTTAAGTGAAAACGAAGGGGAACTGCAAGGCTTGGTGGATGAGTTTGGGAGAGTGTGTAAGAAACGGAACCTAAAGGTGAATGTAGGGAAGAGTAAAGTGATGGTCTTTGAGAGAGGTGAAGTCAGTAAATGTACAGCGAGGTTGGATGGTGAGGAATTGGAAAATGTGAGTACGTTTAAGTATTTGGGTAGTGTGATGAGTAAGGATGGAGGTTTGGAGGGTGAAGTGCTTGAAAGGGTACAGCAGGGAAGAAAGGTTGCTGGTTCCTTGAAAGCAGTGATAAGAAACAGGGAAGTGAGCATGGAAGTAAAAAAGTTACTACATGACAGTATTGTGATACCAACTCTAACGTACGGAAGTGAAGCTTGGACATTGTTGGAAGGACACAAGTCAAGAGTGAGAGCAGTGGAAATGAGTTATTTAAGAGGAGCCTGTGGAGTCACGTGGAGAGACAGGCTGATGAATGTGGATATAAAGGAGCGTTGTGGTGTGGATGTGGATGTGATAGGAAGCGTTGTGAGGAACACACTGAGGTGGTTTGGCCATGTGGAGAGGATGGAGGGTGAAAGACTGACGAAGAGAGTGTATGTGAGTGAGGTGGAGGGTGGAAGAGGGAGGGGGAGACCGAGGATGAGATGGAGGGATGGGGTGGAGAGGTATATGAGAGAGGGGGGTGTGAGTTGGGAGCAGGGCAGTGAAATGGCGGGGGACAGGGCGACTTGGAGGCGATTTGTTTGTGGCCACCCCAAACGGGATTGAGGCGTCTGGCAATAGATAGATAGATAGACAAGAGTATATTGGTTTTCAAGCAGTAATATAGGCATTATAAGCATTGTTTCACTCACTAATACCTGACCTTTTTTTGCCACATTACCTGATCATCATTTCTAACTGTTTCTTCATCTAATGCTATGTAAAGTTTGTCCTCCACATTGTCATTGATTGGGGAATCACTCTGGCCCTTAATTTCGTACCGTGGCATGACATGGCTATACTGGCCAGATCACTGATAACAGGTGAATTGCTGAGAAAAGGGCATGCAGGGGGGGGGAGGAGGTCATGCTGGGTAAGGCATTGTCTCTGCGTGGCATCTTGTTGAGGCAGGTGTCCCGTGTATACGTACCAAAAATGACTCGCGAAAATTGAAAATTGTGGAAATTATGAACCTTGCAATTGCAGGACGTTGAAGTACGTCCCCGGGATTAGCTGTGACAAAACGTGAGGACGTGGAAGTACGTCCTCGGGACGACGCGGGTTAATGAGAGCTTCCTTAAACTTTTCATACTCATGAGCAGTAGGCCCGGTTTGGAACAAGGAGGATTCCAGCATTTCCACTGCTGGGGAATTGGGTTTAATATTTGTTTTAATATGCCATATCTCTTCCCCGTCACTAGCAAGGTGTAACCTACGTATCTGGGCCTCGCAGTCTTGTAGGAAGCGATGGATATTATAATCATCTTCCCCAGTAAACTGTAAACTCGGTTGGGCTGTAGGTGGCACCTTTATACAATCTGGGTTCGAAGATGCCTGAACAAACTGTCCTTGGGACTGTCTAACCGGCGCTACAAGAGGTAAAGTTGAAGGAAAGTTAGCACTATCCAAATTGGTGGGCACCATGTTAGGTATTTGCCATAAGGGAGGAAGATTCATCTGAGTTTGCATGCCAATACTGTTAGTATTTATGCCCCATGGATTACCAGAAGGATCCTGGGTTTGCATACCAATACTGTTAGTACTCATGCCCCATGGATTAGCATAAGGAACATTAGCAAATAAATGGTCTTGTCCTTGCTGTCCAAAAGTTAATGGTGTACTGAACATGCCTGAGGTGTAAGTGGGTATATGTGAGTGGTTGCATAGCTAGCAGAGATTATTGGACCTTGGTTATCCTGAGTGATCACGGGTGCTGTTGTAGTCTGGTCAACGTCCACAGTCTCTTCACTAAGAGTACCCTCATTAGCAAGACTAGTGGTCATTTTGAACCTAACTGAACTTTCAGGAACTGTAAAATAAGAACGACCAGAACGCAAATGTAAAGTGTTCAAGTCCCCACTATCCAATTCCTTAGAAGTGTCCTGACTACTTAAGGTTTGGATGCCTTTCTCCAGAGTGTCTAACAACTCACCCAATTTTGAGTCTGATTCACCTTCCGTTGTGGTTGGTTTGTCTGAATCTCCCCTTAATTTTCGTCCTAACTTCTTTACTGCATCCATATAACCTTATCAGAATTTATTCCCTTTCCAAAGGAAAAATAATTAAACTGACACAAATAGATTAGTTACGGCTTTTAGCAATAGAGAATGGGACACAGACAAGACGTACAGAAAATGTATGTATTGAGGGGAAA
Source organism: Coenobita brevimanus (assembly GCF_032717465.1). Taxonomy (NCBI): domain Eukaryota; kingdom Metazoa; phylum Arthropoda; class Malacostraca; order Decapoda; family Coenobitidae; genus Coenobita; species Coenobita brevimanus. Next base: position 25,017,124 of record NC_137021.1, on the reverse strand, counting down.
CTGTGAAACCTTTATTTATTTATTTATTTATTTTTTAAACACATTATCTAACGTGCTGCTTAAAAAGTGTCTGAGGGGTCACTGTGTATGTGCACTACATAGGTGTCATATGATGCTGAAGTTCCCGGTAGATTCATACTGCAAGTCCACACGTTCTGCAACGTTTCTCCTCCAACCACACGACAACCCCCCCCCCCCCGGTGGTCCTTAGGTAACTGAACAAAACAGTGGGTCCGCACTCCGCAGGATGCTGTGTGCCTGTGTCGACCAGGGTTGCCAGATTTTTTGATCGGGTTATCGTACTGATGTTTCAAAATTATCGTTTTTCCACCCAAATTATCGTAAAAATATATCGGATGCATGTGAAAATTATCGTATTAATTTAACTGCTACTACTACAGGCCCACGTAGCCATGGCCTGAAGTCGGGTTCTTCCTGTACTGTTGCTGACGATGTGAACCCGAACTAGAACTAGTCTGAGGAATATATATATATATATATATATATATATATATATATATATATATATATATATATATATATATATATATATATATAAAATGGTGTGTGTGTGTGTGTGTGTGTGTGTGTGACATATTACTGACACGGAACGGGAATTTTATGTCAGATCAAAACACTTTTTTTTTTCCCCCTCTTCGTTACGATATTCTCACTTGTTAACAGAATTCCATATCGTTGTTTTCTTTGCCTGGGCTTGCACTTTAACATGTAAAAGAACAACTCTAAATTGTAAAAGAACAGCGGCTTTAAACTATACCATATAACTTACCTTTTTCCTTTTTTGTGGCGTTAAAGGAAGCACCTCCTGCTCACTGTCCTGCTCCTTATCACCCATATTACAAGACATGGAAACGGTGTCTGATTTCTAGCTTTAATAGTGAGCCTGTCACTGAGGTCTCTGCGCCCAACAGCTTCGCGGTGACGACTGGCGACTGACGAATATCAGTTTCAAACCGTAACGGTCAACTGTCAATGTGACCCGAAATGTGCCTGTACATTTAGTACCGTACAAGCACAACAAGCCTAGCTATCTCACAGACACAATTACTCTACGTGCACTAAAGAAAATTACGACTTCTCGTTTTACAGATAACATACTCTCCATGGAAAAGATCTCTTGATGAAAAGGCTTTTTTATTTATTTATTTTTTTAAAATTAAAACTCTTATGCCGTAAAACACAGAATTATCGTACAGAACGTACGATAATAAGAAAAGGTACTGTTGCGAGCAAATGAATCGAGGCCACCTTCTCCACCAGCATGCTCGTGTTGTATCTGGTAACAGTGGCAGCTATGAACTTCATCAAAGTTTAGTCGTCTGCTCGAGCGAAACAAACCCATTGATGATTTGTCATTATGCAGTTCTAACTTTCCCCTAATCAATATTATGCATGTAAATGTATTATACTGATAATGATTAACGTGTCATACCCATTATAGATACTGTATATTAAAACCACATTATTATTACATAGATACCAAAATGATGATGCATTCATGCATGTGAGACACACAGATAACGGAAGTGATGCAGCATTTTGTTCAATTATCGTCGTGAACCAAATATCCTTTACCAGTTTTCCAAAGATATGTCGTAGGGTTATCAGTTTCCCCGCAAAGTAGCATTATTACAAAATTCGGTGGCGACCCTCTCCCATCCTCGTCGACCTGAGACACATAGCCGGGGTGTCTGCAGGTAGTGAGGAGGGGAAGCAGGGGGAGATGGTAGTGAGGAGGATGGTGGGTGGGGAAGAGCTGGAAGGAGGAGGAGACGAATGTTGGCATAAATTGAAATGAATGTAAGGGAAAGGTTGAAGACTGCATTTTGCCACTAAAGGGAGAAGGAGACAGACAGGAGAAACAGCAAGCACGAAAAAAAAAAAAAAAAAAAAAAAAAGAGCGAAAGGAAGAATAGGAGAGGAAATGAAATGCACTGGCTGGGGATCAAGGAGGCGCCAAAACTCATAGAATATTGCCCACATTTAAGCAAACAATATCCCCATACTGGGTGATAGTGTGGTAGCTCATGTTGCTGGAAAATGTGGTATAGTTGTGAATGTGGCACTGGCAGTAGTAGCGAGACTAGGCATAAACAACAAAAAGATTAAGTAGTCATATTTGTGGTAAGTTCGACATGTAATAAAATATAGATAGTGGATCATGAATTGTCATTTGTCAACGCATTAACAGCTGCATAGTGTTATATATGTATATACTGAGATATTATTATGAAGTTGCCGTTGTTGTGTTGCCAAATCAGAAAGCATACACTCTTATTAAATCATACATATTACATGTAACGCGGCCGCTTCGTGCTACCTCTTAGATGTTGCGCGGATGAAACCTGGGAAAAAAGTTACAGAGTGTAAGACATCCACAGGACTATGAGGTAATGATGGATATACAAAGGTGGTGGGTTTTACACTTTTGTGGGAATTGTGGTACTAAACATTTCCGCATTTTGAGATGCCTTGAACAGCAGCGGCCTCAGGATATTTATTTGCTAAATAAAATACATTCCTCTCTATTCTTTCGAACAATCCTGAGGCCGCTGCTGTTCAAGGCATCTCAAAATGCGGAAATGTTTAGTACCACAATTCCCACAAAAGTGTAAAACCCACCTCCTTTGTATATCCATCATTACCTCATAGTCCTGTGGATGGCTTACACTCTGTAACTTTTTTCCCAGGTTTCATCCGCGCAACATCTACGAGGTAGCACGAAGCGGCCGCGTTACATGTAATATGTGGGGGTGGATTTGTCTTCATGGTATGGGGGACCTAACCCACATCCAAGGTCCCTTCACCTCTGCCAGATACATAGTTATCTTAGAGAACTTCTTTCTGCCATCTCTGCATGCAAGAAACTATCCTTTCACTAGCCCAGTTATATTCGTGCATGATAGATGCCCCATACATACCGCTCGTGTTGTGCAGGAATGGTTTGCTGATCACCCCAATCTGCAACTTCTTCAGCTGCCTAGTAAAGGGTGTGACATGAACCCCATAGAAAATATATGGGCCAATCTTATCAACACATGGGAGCCGGCACAGGAGAGGACGTCGGAACAACTCTCACAACACACAAATGAACAGTGGGAACTGTTCCGGGCAAATTCCCCACTGGTCCACAGGCATGTTGCCAACATGTCTGATCGACTTCAGGCTGTCATCAACACCCGTGGAGGCTGGAGTGGGTACTGAATAACCCACATACGCTGAATCAGCTCTGCATGCAGTCAAATGTCATAAATATATAACATTTAAAATGTTGCCCACAAACGTCCATTACTGTATGTTAAATTTGAATTGACTGTACAGTTTTTAATCGATCTGCCTGATAAAGTGGTGTTACAGTTTGTAGTTAAGTAACCTTCCTTGAGTGATCACAGTCACTTATTCCTGACAATATTATAAATAACACCGATAATAAGATCATTCAGACATCATTGTATGATTTAATAAGAGTGTATGCTTTCTGATTTGGCAACACAACAACGACAACTTCATAATAATATCTCAGTATATACATATATAACACTATGCAGCTGTTAATGCGTTGACAAATGACAATTCATGATCCACTATCTATATTTTATTACATGTCGAACTTACCACAAATATGACTACTTAATCTTTTTGTTGTTTATGCCTAGTCTCGCTACTACTGCCAGTGCCACAATCACAACAATACCACATTTTCCAGCAACATGAGCTACCACACTATCACCCAGTATGGGGATATTGTTTGCTTAAATGTGGGCAATATTCTATGAGTTTTGGCGCCTCCTTGATCCCCAGCCAGTGCATTTCATTTCCTCTCCTATTCTTCCTTTCGCTCTTTTTTTTTTTTTTTTTTTTTTTTTCGTGCTTGCTGTTTCTCCTGTCTGTCTCCTTCTCCCTTTAGTGGCAAAATGCAGTCTTCAACCTTTCCTTTACATTCATTTCAATTTATGCCAACATTCGTCTCCTCCTCCTTCCAGCTCTTCCCCACCCACCATCCGCCTCACTACCATCTCCCCCTGCTTCCCCTCCTCACTACCTGCAGACACCCCGGCTATGTGTCTCAGGTCGACGAGGATGGGAGAGGGTCGCCACCGAATTTTGTAATAATGCTACTTTGCGGGGAAACTGATAACCCTACGACATATCTTTGGAGAACTGGTAAAGGATATTTGGTTCACGACGATAATTGAACAAAATGCTGCATCACTTCCGTTATCTGTGTGTCTCACATGCATGAATGCATCATCATTTTGGTATCTATGTAATAATAATGTGGTTTTAATATACAGTATCTATAATGGGTATGACACGTTAATCATTATCAGTATAATACATTTACATGCATAATATTGATTAGGGGAAAGTTAGAACTGCATAGTGACAAATCATCACTGGGTTTGTTTCGCTCGAGCAGACGACTAAACTTTGATGAAGTTCATAGCTGCCACTGTTACCAGATACAACACGAGCATCCTGGTGGAGGAGGTGGCCTCGATTCATTTGCTCGCAACTGTACGTACATCGTACCAGAGGCAGTTTAACATACATGTACGATAATTATCGTACGAATGGCAACCCTGGTGTCGCCGCACCACGCCACAGCTCACCACACACCTCACGCTCATGCTCCCTCCACGTCCAGAGTTGCTAGATACGTCTAGACGATCCAACCCTTCACCGCACTGGCCTCGATGCGAGAGCGAGATAATTGCCAGTTCACGCTTGAAGGTAGAGATATCTCGCCAAGCAGAGATGGAGAGAGAACGAGATTATTTTGATATTTGCTCTACTTACTCCACAATTAGTCCCTTTGCAATATGAGAGTAAGATTTTTCTATTCACCTGCAGGATTACGAGCAGTTGCAAGGGTTTTATTGCACAATCCCTTTAGTACCTTGTCTTATCCTCACTGAACACCAATTGTGTGTCATCGCACCACTGGCACCAAAAATATGTATCAGCTGGCAGGAATTCCTCAACTAGTCACTAATATATCAGCTTGGAACCTCACAGCTGATCACCAGTTCATATATCAGATGAGACGTGACCTCACAGTTCCAAGCATGGTTAACGTTACGCCTGGTCGAAGTCACCTCAGGCTGACACACTCCACCAAAACGTCTTCTTACACACTGGAGATGGTGGGAAATCGGTGTAGAATCCTGTTGAAGCAACTTAGAAGGTAGCGTGTGCAGGTGAACTGAAACTGAGCGGATTAAATCTCTGTTTATTGGCCACAGAAAGATACAACTGCGACACAGAATTATATGTCCCTCTCGTTCAAATGATATATGCTTTCTGCCCTAGCCGGCTGCCATCCCTTCTGGGTGTGGTGCCGAGTCAGCTAAATCAGAGGTGCTAAACCTCCGCAGACAACTGGGATTTATACATGAACAGAAGCATTATAACTGTACCATGTATAGTAGCTCCCAAAAGAATCTTTAAAAAAAAGTACTATACATTCTGACACAATGGACGATGTATCTGACACGTGTTGCGTGAAGCGGCAACAAAATTGGTAGACCTGCATGCTGGGGAGTGGTTGCCATACACCTATATATGACCTGGGATTGTATATACCGTTTTCTTTCTAATGTAATACTAATCACTTTGTCTTATGTAGATATATTTGATGTTATAATGATGACAAAGACTAGTTTTAACATAGGCACGGTTACTCTTTCTATTGTTCACCAGTAATGCTTTCACTAGTGGCAGCACAAGGCTATCATCATTCTAGATAAATAGTATACAAGCTTTCCCAGAACTGATATATTTTGAGAAAGTGTTTATTTAATATATGTGATTATGACTTGGAGATATATGACACACAGTATAATGTGAACGGCACAAATATTAGAGAGACAGGTAGAGGTAAACGAAATGTAAAGACAGTAAATTAACCTAACTGAAACTAATCCCCAGAGCAGCGTATAAACCCATGTCACTGATACACCAGCCGTATTGTGGAGGTGACATGCTAGATTCATTCTTATACTGGACATTATATGTAAAATAAATACAAGGTAAGGTTGAACACACTCTGGGGGCTCCTTTTATTCATTTAATAATCACTGTATCCACCGCCTGCATCCAGGCCTCTGTTCAATCGACGCGACACCTACTATGAAGCTGTGCCATTCACGTAACGAAACACCACAACACCTCTCGAAACCGAGATATCGCCACATTCGGGTAGTATGTATAATAATGATGTGTGGTTAAAATTGTCCTACGTGCAGACCCTATAGGCTATTATTAACCTCTGCATTGGTAATCTATTTGTAGTTGTGATAACGAAAGAACTGTAATGGGTATTTTTCTTATGCTGTTTAATAATCTGAGTTTCATTTATATTCAAGGGGGGCTGGGTGACTCAATGGTGGCGTGCGTAGCTCAGTACCATGAAGTAGAGAGTTCGAGCCCTACCTGGGTAGCTACTTAGCTGAAAGCTAGCGCTCTCATCACCCTATCAGGGCTATATGGTCTAATACTCGGAGAATTCATTCCTTCATTTATATTCCAACATGACAACTCAGCCCATCGCAGTCAGTATTCAAACATGGCAACTCTGCCCGTCGCAGTTACCGGTACTATGTTTCCCAAGATGCATTTATCACAATATAATGTGTGTAATGGGTTATAGTCTTTAACACAGAGATATAACTATTACTGAACTGTCACCATTTACAAGTCTATGGATGTTTGCAGTCACACAGTGGCGTTGATGTGTTTATTAGCAGTACCATCAACGATACATAACCATGCGTACCAACCGTACCGAGACGACAAGTGGCCGGGAATAATGTTTCATTCTGTTCATTTTCTCATTCATCGCACCACACTTTAAAGATACTTTTGGGAGCTACTGTACATTATACACCTCAGTTAAAATAGTATTGATTACATTAAGGTATACCAACAAGGTAAATATTTCCCCCAAGACTTATACACATATACAGTTCATAGTCCTCTATCGCCTCACCTTTACTCTAGGTTTTGATTAAAAGAAGATGTCTGCGCATCCTATCCCAAGCCACACTTTTACAGTGAAATGGCGTTGGTTTGTTTATCATTCACACTTTGTTGTATATTGTTAATTATGAATAAACAACTTTATATGTAAATGCAACAATAGTGTGAAACTACAACTAGTCATGGGAAACAATATTGACACTAGAACAGTGTTTCTACCTCTCTGTCCTCTACGGTAAAGTTTATTCTTTCGTGATCCATATCACAGCCTTCTCTGTATTTATATAACATTCCCCTTCCCTACCAATCTTCTACCACATTTCTTGGACTCATATGTGACTCACGGTTAAATTGGAATACACCCATCTCTTCCCCCAAGTCTTCTACCTTTCATCGTCTTTGCTGTAAACGTTGTCTCATCTTTCATGAGGTGCTGATTTCGTCACACTTCTTCGTCATCACTATATCTTTATTCTTTCCAAACTCGCGCTCTTTCAAAGATAGATTCTATTCATCATACTGGTCTTTGCTTAGCTATTGGTGCTTTTCCATTGACTCCTACTACAAGTCTTTGTGCTGAATCGAGCATATCCCCCAATATCCTATCATTGTTATCTCTTCTCACTATCAGGTCCTTTACACATCTCCTTTAGTTCCTGCAATTAAGTTACTCCGCCCTCCTAGCCTCCTTCAACGCTCTTTTCATTCGGTCTCCCATATTCCTCCATTCCCCCATTGGGTACCCACCCCTCTTCAGTTTATTGATTTTAACTTTCCTTCTATTCTTTCACTACGTCCAGTTTCCTTTCCACACTGGTTTCTGCCTCCTTCTGTCGTTTGCTCTTTATTTTCTCCCTTGTTCTAATTTTTTTCTCCCCTCAGATACCCTTCACTCCCCATTTCTTGAATATATGTCCTGGAACTCTTATGCTACGCATATCTTTACTGAAGGCTTTAAATTCTGTCATAGTGTTGGGTTTACTGTTGTGTTGCCCGACTCCTACTTCCACAATACAATTTCCTCAATTGCAAGTATCCTCACCCCAGAACTGTATGCTATTCTTCCAAGGTTTTATTTTTTTACCTTTATTGTCTTCTCTAATTCTCTCAGAGAGCACACTTCCTTACACACCACGCCTTCATCTCATCCTCTAATCAACCAGATTAAGGAGTGGCTGTTCCGGCTTTATGTGAAAAAAAAAAAAAAAAAAAAATGTCGGGTTGCTTCTGGGTTCCTGGCCATATTGGGATTACAGGTAATGGACAAGCTGGCTCATTGGCACGGTCTGCTGCTTTCTCCTCTAGGTTGTCCCTCCGCCCCATTCTGGCCTTTGATTGTTTCCTTGTTCTAACCCGCCTCTTCTGTGATCCTTGGCAACCCTTAATGGGACCGATATGTTCACAACAATTTTCCCAGTGTAAATAAACCCCCTGTTCTTCCCTGGCACACATCAACCCACCCCAATTGTCGATGGGATACAATCCTTGCTTGTCTTCGCTTGAGTCATACTCGCCTAACCCATGGACATTTTGTGAGCTATGATCATCAGTTCATCTGCTCATTCTGTGACTGCCCTATGACTATCCGTCATCTTTTTCTTGATTGCCTATCTACAATCGAACAAGACTCGCATCCTTTCCTCAATACGTCGGCCTCCATAACCTACTGATTTCCTAGGTGACTCTCCCACTGTTTCCATTTCCAATATTTTCACCTTTCCTACTGCACTTCATCTCGTATATTTAATATTATTTACTCCCCTCCCATCTAACGTAGTGCCATATAGCCATATTATGGCCTGGTGCTAGTTTCTCATTATTCCTTCCTTCCTTCCACCTTACAGTGTATGAAAAGCTGTTATCATAAAAAAAAAAAAAAAGAAAAAAAAAGCCTCTGTTAGTAACCTTCATTTTCTCTGAGGGATCTGTATTCCAAATTCAAAGCTGAGTTGAGTGTGACTTACAAAAGGGTGGCAGCTGTGCGAGTATCTCCTGCAAGAATCAAAATGGTATAGAATGATCTTAGACATATGACAATGAATGGATTAGGCCACTTGTTCATCTACAGCCCTTCAATGTCTCGTTTAGCTCCGTAATCTGTTGTCTAAGCACTGAGTACAAGAACTGAAATTATGGGATGTTTATTGCAGAGTTATTAAAAATACACAACTTTGGTATTTAACTTAAGAGTATTATTTCATTTGCAGATGCTTAGACGAATGTAAGCAGTATAAAAATGCCCATTACTTCGCATGCATAAAAATGGGCATGCCCTCAAGCAATTCCTCCCTCCCTTCCCCTTGCTCCCCCTGCCCACTACTGAGCATGCAATACCCCCCCCCCCACGATTATTAGACTACACACTCCCTTCCAAATTTAAGCAGGCTGAAGATGTTTAATCATTAGAGCACACATGTCCTCCTCGTACTATAGCAACTGGCTAAATGACGAAGGGAAATGAAGACCAAAGTGAGTGACCTCCACCAACTTTCATACCCGAGTAGCTTTCACCTAGCGAAATTCTCTCTCTCTCTCTCTCTCTCTCTCTCTCTCTCTCTCTCTCGCTACCACTGGTAGTGCTGAAACCGATGCGATTCGCCAGACCGATATATCGTCGATATTTGCATTTTTCCAATACAGAACCGATACCGATATTTTCTGTCGATATTGGGATATCGGATATGGACGGAAGAAACATTAACATGACTTTTATGGAGGATTTCGGTCATTGTTGTGCCTGATTCTGAGTGAAAGAATGTTGTTACCTTGACAGTTTTCCAGCTTAATAGTCTTACTCAGAATAATTTGAGGTTAATAATAAGTGGGTGAGTGTGAAAGGTGAGGGAAAAAGAATTGAAGGCCAAAAGCAGTGTGTTGAGAGTGAGGTATACTGTGTACGTGTATTGGTGGTGTGTATGTATGATGACCGTGTGAATTTATGTAAGTAAATAACGAACAACCGCTGTCGAAAAAAGAGCGAAATACCCTCATCTATATGTTGCCGTATTCTTTATTTACTCGTAATAGTTACTCTTCTCACTGGAATCTAAATAAACAAGTTATTTGCTGCATATTTTAAGAAGGTAGTGGATGGCGGCAGTAACTCTGACACATGAAATGAATGACATTTGGCAACTTCGTTGAAACTCAGCATAAACAGAGAAAGAACCCCATACTTGATGGGAAAACGTTACATATAGATCTTGCCCAGGTTTCTTCATTAGTACGCTTTACGTATTAGGTTTGCAATTTGTTAATTGTGTGTGTGTGTGTGTGTGTGTGTGTGTGTGTGTGTGAGTGTTTCACTGTACTACAGTCAAAGTCTCTATACAGCTAGAATTAACACCACTACTATTACTACGATAGGAAAAAGAATCTGAACAAACTTAATGGCTAAGAGCAAGAACAATGATGTTCCTTTTGTGTAAGTGTGTGCATCTGTAAAAATCTGACCATATCTCGATAGGACTTATGGAGCATACAGCTGGCAACTGAACTACTCAGGATTTATAAAGCCAACAAGGAATTCAAGGGTTCCCTTTCATCATGATACGACAAGAGACCCGCTGTGACAAGTGTGGGAGCAATATTAACAACAATATCGCCCACACTTGTGTGAAATTGCCAGGCTGTGGGCGATTTGTGAATATTTTCTACCAACGGCATCACAGACAGTCCAAGGTGATTAATCATTAACACTGTTGAGTGAATGCCCTCTATACCACTTATTGTTAATGGTTCAACATCATCAGGGAGATACCGTAATGAAAACCACTGCTGTTCACAGGTCGAGTAGGGGTAACTTCAAAGCAGTTAAGACGACCCCATCTCCCTGGAAACACACCGACTAGCAAAGACGATGTGGGTACACTCTCTACTAGTGGGGATGATGGGCCTTCATCTTCTACTAGCAGGGACGATGAGGCTACACTTTCTACCAGCAGAGATAATGGGGCTACACCTTCTACAAGTAAAGATAATGGGGCTACATTTCTACTAGAAGAGATGATGGGGCTACACCTTTTACTGGCAGAGATGATGGGGATACACCTTCACCATCTCTACCCACAGCACCCCCCTGGTGGGAACCGCCTTGTCGTGGTGGGGGGGCTTGCGTGTCCCTGTGACCTGGCGAGAGAGGCTAGAGGGGGCCTCGGCACCTGCTCCGCCCCTCTTGGGGGGAGAGGGCTACCCATGCTAGTAAGGTCGTCAGTGAGAGACCAGACTAAATGGTTCCCGGAGTTAGGCTGCCAGTGTGGGTCAACAGTGCTGCCCGCCAGAGAGATCACCTTCTGGGGTTGTCCTGCGTTGGATGGTTGGGTGTCTGGGCTGGGATGCGCTGGGGAGGGGGGTCTTAGCTCCTCCTTGAGCAAACTTTCGGATCATGTGGGGTTTCTTCTTAAACCGAGAAGCCCCCATGGGGACGAGGTACCCCGCTCGCGGCGGCCAGCGCTCGGTCCCCTCGTATTCCCGGTAGGCGGTTGCTCCTGGCCCCTGGAGCCATTTATTATCAACCCATTCTCTATATGGATTTAAAAATTAAAAATACCATTGGTCCTCGAGGGAAGGTCGACCAGACCCTCGAGATGTCACCCTCTGGTCGTGATGGTGGTTCTTTGCAAGTGCAGGCTGGAGCTCACACTCCTACTGCTGCTACTAATGATGCTGGTAGACCCTGCGAGTCACCTATCAAGTCTTCTGAGATTTCTTATAATCTGGATACGCTTAAGCTGATTAATGTGTTTACATCTCTTTCCTACCGTGCCATTCACTCTCTTTTCAAACCATTTGGAACAGTTGTTCGTATCCGTCTAAGATATGATGATGACTGTAGGTCCAATCGGTGTTATGTGACCTTTACTTCTGGCAGTGCTGCCAAAGCCGCTTTTGAGGCAAGGAATTCTCTTTCTCTAGGGGAGGCCAACTGTACTGTTGAGCTGATCCGATCAAACAACGTAATGGATTGTGAAAATGACTATTGCCCCAACATCTTTGATGATGCTGAAGAGCGAGTTCCTAAGGTGCGCCACGCCCCCACACCTTATTGGTTTGTGGCATATTATAGAGAAGGGAGAGGAAACTTCATCCACACTGCTAGGTATCTAGAGAAAGAAATTGGAGTGCTTCCTGAGGGCAACCTCAAGAAGTATGGTAAAGAAGTGTTAGGTCGAGCAAAGGATCTGACACAGGCCATGATGCTTCTCCATCTACCTTGCCCTTCTGATGGCCTCTTTGAGGCCATCAAACCTCATCGAACATTCAGTTACAGTAAAGGGCGTGTTTATAATCAGGATCTGTATGCTTTTTCAGAAGATGACATTCTTGATTTGTGCCCTGATAATGTCCAGCGAGTATCGAAGATCAGAGGAAATAGTAACATGATCGTCTTCACCTTTTATGGTCCTTATCTCCCAGATCGTGTTAAAATTAGCCCTCTGTCCCTTCAAGTAAAACCTTTTGTTGACCGTCCCCTGCAGTGTTACTCATGTTATGAGTTTGGTCACGGGAGGAAGAACTGTACAAATCGTTCACGGTGTGGTCATTGCTCTGCCCTGGACTCACATCCTACTATTGAGTGTGAGTCGGATCCCTATTGTTTTTACTGCAGGGAGGCTCATTCCCTAAGTTCTCGACGATGTAGGAGGTACCGCCTTGAGCAGGATATTCTTCAGTTGGCTAACTCACAGTTCACTAGCCTGGGTAGTGCCAGACGGGAACTTCTGTTTAGACAAGAGAAGGATGGTGGGGCTAAGAGATTTGCCTCCTCCCTCTGCCCTAATTCTTCCAACTCCACATCTGGTTCGGCTTCAGCACCTTCTCACCTTCCTCAACCAACAAAAGTTTCTTCCTGCTCTCTTCCGATTGCTTCTTATATTCCTGTCCGGAATAAGTTTTCCGTTTTGTCAACCGTGTCAGATAGGCCCTCCACAGCATCCTCATCTGAAAGACCGGGAACATTAACTACAAGAGTTTTGTCCGGTCATAGCCGTCCTCTTTGTCCTGTCCAGCAGCAGACCCGAGTTCCTCCTGTTGTGTCAGCTCCTATGCCTTCATCTGTTGATTCCATGTCAGTGCAACAATCTCCTGCTCTTGAGACGGTTGCCGCTACAGTTCAAGTCTCGACCTCTACGTCTATGGTATATCCTGGTAATCATGGTGCACATTCTTCATTCGCTAAACGTCATCGTGGTTCCTCAGAGTCTTTGAGTCTTGAAGATCCTCCAAGCAAGGTGTCGGTCGTGGAGTCCACATCCTCTGTAGTTAGTCCATCTGTGCAACAGCCCTCGGACCCTGCTTCTGGGTCTTCGGGGGCTTCTGGGGTGTCAGGTCAGTCTGGCACCTCTTCCTCCGGGGTATCGAATGTTCCTTCCCAAGTTACCTCGGAGGATCCTGTCCTGCCCCCTCTACGTTTGGAGGCCAGGACCCCAATTCCTCCTGCTCGACCTCTTGGTTCACTGGGGGCCCCGGGCACGGTTCAGAGTATCTCTTCTTCTCCTGCTGGGCAGCGACGAGTGTCTGTGAAGTCTCCCAACACTTCGCAGACCCCAGGCCCTCGTTCTAGCCATGTTACTGCCCGTGACAAGCCCCTTAGTGGGCGTACCCGCATTCCCAAGAAGATTGTCTCCCAGGGTCGCTCAGTGGTTTCCACTAAGTGACCCTTTCTTTTGTGTATATAGTTCCTCCATTTTAATATTTTTAGTATTTTTTATGGTTTTCTGTTTGTCCCTCTCTCCTGCCCCTTTTTATTTCAATAGTTTTAGTGGCTAATATTATTCAATGGAACTGCCGTGGTTTACGAGCCAACTGGGAGGAACTCCATTGGCTTCTACCTGAGTATTCACCTGTGTGTGTTTGCCTACAAGAGACAATGGTTGGTGATGCTGCGCCTCCCAGTCCACCTGGTTACCGGGTTTTTTATTCAGATCCTCTTCCTGGACAGGGTCATGGTGGGGGTGTGGCTATTCTAGTACGCAGCGACATACCTTTCACTGCTGTGAGTCTTAACACTCCACTGCAGGCTGTTGCTCTCCAGATTTTCCTTCCCCGTCGTTATACTGTGTGCTCTTTGTACCTCCCTCCTAGTGCCACTATTGAGAGGGTTGATCTTGAAAATCTTATTCGTGCACTTCCCTCACCCTATTTCTTGCTGGCTGACATGAACAGTCATCATCCCCTGTGGGGTGGCTCCACAGCTGATGCTAGAGGTACAATGTTAGCCTCCATTGTCGAGGATGTGGATCTGTACATTTTAAATTCTGGTGAAGTTACTTACTTCCATAGTCAAACAGGTATTTTTACTGCTATTGATTTGTCTCTGTGCTCTGCAGGGGTAGCCCTGAATTTTACATGGGCTGTGTTACCGGACTTACATGGCAGTGACCACTTCCCTATTTTATTAAGATCGACACAGAGTGAGCCTCAGCGTCATCTTCCCCGCTGGCGCTTGTATAGGGCGGTCTGGCCAGTTTTTGAGGAGCTGTGTTCTCCGAACCGATATGTGGAGGATTTTGTCAGCACTGATGCTGCTGTTGAGTATTTCACAGACTTACTACACTCGGCGGCACTGCAGAGTATTCCGAGAACAACTGGTCACTTTCCTGGCCATCCAGTTCCCTGGTGGACCAATGAGTGTGCTTCTGCTGTTCGGGCTAAACGTGCTGCTTTCTCCTGACTTCGTCGTCACCGAGGTGACTCTGGTTGCTTGGCGGCATATAGGAGGGCCCGAGCTCATGCCCGGCAGGTTTTGAAGGAGGCTAGGAGGAAGTCTTGGGCATCATTTGTTTCTTCAATTTCTTCACAGACTCCTCTCACAAAAGTGTGGAAACGGGTGAGGAAGATTTCAGGGAAATTTCCCGTTCCCTCTCCTCCTGTTTTATCTCATGCAGGTGTGGTGGTGGCTCATTCTTCGTCTGTTGCTGAGATATATGCAGCTCATTTTGCTAATGTCTCTAGGAAGGACACCTCATCCTCATCGGCACGCCGCCGACGGCACCTGGAATCTTTGGGCATTAGTTTTCCATCTACTGCGGAGGAGTCGTATAATGTTGCTTTTTCTGCTTCTGAACTTCAGACGGCATTGTCGCAGTGTCGCGACTCGTCTCCAGGCTTGGATGATGTCCCATATGTCTTCTTACACCACTTGCCTGATGCAGCCCTTCATTTTCTGTTGTCACTGTATAACAGAATTTGGTACACTGGTGGATTTCCAGCCTCATGGAGTGTTGCTGTGGTTCTCCCCATCCCTAAGCTGGGTAAGGATCACTTGCAGGCCACTAATTATCGCCCTATCTCGCTGACATCTTGCCTTTGTAAGGTCCTCGAAAAGATGGTGAATAGTCGGCTCATGTGGTACTTAGAGAAGGGTGGTTACCTGTCTCCAGTCCAGTGTGGATTTCGGAAGATGCGGTCGACCACAGATGCTCTCCTTTCTTTAGAATCTTCCATCTGCCAGGCATTTGCAACTAACCAGCATCATATCACAGTGTTCTTTGATTTGGAGAATGCGCACGACACTTCCTGGCGTCATGGTATATTACAATCTCTTTATGAGTTTGGTCTCCGTGGGCGACTCCCCACTTTTATCCGGGAGTTTTTATCTAATCGTTTTATTCGGGTCCGAGTCGGAAGTGAGCTGTCTACTGCACGTCCCCTTGAGGATGGTGCGCCACAAGGAGCATACTAAGTGTTACCCTTTTTGCAGTGGCATTTAACAGCGTTATTTCTGTGCTCCCTGATGGTGTTCGTGGCTCTCTCTATGTTGACGATTTATCAATCTCTGTCACTGCCTCACGGATGTCAATGGCAGAAAGGAGGATGCAGATGGCTCTCAACCGTGTCTCTAGATGGGCTGATGAACGAGGTTTTCTATTTTCCTTCAAGAAGACCGTTGCCATGCATTTTTTGCCGTGTTCGTGGAGTCCACCCTGACCCAAACCTTTTTTTAGACGGGCGTCGTATTTCGTGTTTAAAGGAAACCCGGTTTTTAGGGCTGATTTTTGACAGCCGGTTGACTTGGGTCCCACACTTGAGGTATGTAAAAGCTGAGTGTCTCAGAGCATTGGGTCTCTTGAAAGTTTTAGCGCACACATACTGGGGAGCTGATCGCAAGACCCTCCTTCTCTTGCATCAGTCTCTGATTTTATCCAAACTTCATTATGGATGTGAAGTTTATTCCTCTGCCTCGGAAGCCCGGCTTCATATTTTAGATTCCATACATCATGCTGGTGTTCGTCTCGCCACTGGGGCATTCCGATCTTCCCCGATTTCAAGTTTGTTGGCTGATGCTGGTGTCCTCCCTCTAGACTTGCTCTGCTCTTCCCTTTTGATGCGATGTTGGTATCGCTTATCTCGTCTCCCAGACTCTGTGCCCTTTGTCAAGGTCTCTCAAGATTCTCGGTCACCTATTTTTGCCACTCGGCCATCCTTTCCAAAGCCCTTTGGTTTCAGGGTGCAGTCAGTTATGTCTAGCTTCTCTGTTCCTTCTGTGCTGATCACTCCCCATCGTGTCCCGAGGGTGGGCTACTGGCTTCTCCCCAGGGTGACATTTTGTCGTTTCTTCTCATCCAGTAAGGCCTCCCTTCCTTCTCAAGTTTTATTTTCTCTGTTTTTAGAGCATGCCTCTTCTCATGGGGACTCCATACCAGTTTATACTGATGGATCTAAGTCTGATGCAGGTGTGGGCTTTGGTGTGGTGTTTCCCACCTTCTGTCGAGGTGGGAGCCTCCCTGTGACTGCTTCTGTTTTTACGGCTGAGCTGACTGCTATTTAATTGCCCTTCAGATTCTCTTCACTCTCCCCCACACTGCTTTTACTGTTTTTAGTGACTCACGAAGTGCTCTTTCTGCAATGGAGTCTTTTAATCCCTCTCATCCTTTGGTTTTATCCATTTTAGAGTGGCTTTTCCTTTTAGGGCGTCGTGGACGTCGTGTAGATTTCTGTTGGGTTCCAGCTCATGTAGGAGTGGCAGGGAATGAACGAGCTGATCAGCTGGCCAAGGCGGCAGCAGCTCGTCCCCCTCTTGCACAGTCCCCTCTGTATCGTCTGCCTGCTGCAGATATGCGCTCCTTTATTGCCTTCAGGGTTTGGTGCTGTTGGCAGGAGCACTGGGATGCTGTGGGTGCCAATAAGTTGCGATCGATTTGCCAGAAGGTGGGCTCATTCAGTTACCAGGGCTTCCCTCGTCAATGGGAGACTGCTTTGTGCCGCCTCCGCATTGGCCACACCCGTTTCTCTCACGGTTTTTTAATGGAGAGGGCTCCTCCTCCATTCTGTGATGACTGTCTGGTTCCCTTGACTGTTCGGCACCTGTTGGTGGAGTGTCCTAGTCTTGAGGATTTGCGGCGTCGGTTCCTCTCTGACCACCTAACGGATGGAGGTGTGTATCATCTTTCCTCCGTGCTTGGGGAGGATGCCTGTGTCTTGGGAGGGGCAACCCTCTCCTTTGTGAAAGAGGCAGGACTTCTTAAGGATATTTAGAATTTCTCCTTTTTGATTGTGTGGCTTATCCTCTGTTTTCTGTTTTTTTTTTTTTTTTTTTTTTTTTTTACGTTTTGTTGTACGGCGGCATATGACCCTGGCAGTTGCGCCGCCTTAAAAATATAAAATCAAAATTAAAAATCTACCCACAGCAGTAAGAAGAAGGTTATTTTTTGATGGCCAACTACACGAAGATGGATTTAGCCCACCAGGAGATTACACTCAGGACCCTGTAGTGTTCTTAACAGACTTTGCTAAATGTTCCAGCAATCATATTCAAAATGTAATGAGGTAGATGCAGGCGGCATCTGTTGGCATATACTTAGTGCCGGTAATTGTATTAAAATGGGAACCTGTTTTAGAGGAAGATGATACAGCCAGAACTTACTATATTCACACTCCACGAGTTTTCATTACCCTCATTACCACAGGAAAAACACTGAAGGAGTTAAAACAGTAAATATTAAATCATATAGTAAATGTCCTCCCTGCTACTGAGGGAAGTGGGTTCATGTTGGACAACACCAAATACATTGAAGCAAACATGCAAAATGTCTTTCCTCAGTCTATAGGTACATATGTAGAATTCTCCACAAGAGTATGAGGAGGGACGCAGATCTGTAATCCTCGACCTATAAAACGAGTAAAGATGCTTGAATAATACAGTGTTTGGCTTCTCACAAGATATTTTCTATCCATGATAAATGGAAGGAGACGCACCGTCGAGTGGATTCATGGGAAAACTTTAGTACTTTGATAAAGTTTCCTCGAGGGAAGGAGATTTCTTGGTATTCTCTTGATCAATTAGAATCTGAAAATCAGTTAAGTATTGATATTCATAGCTTAAACTTCAGTACGTATAAACATCCCTACGAATTGGCTGTAGTCAGAATAAGGAGCAACAAGTATGAGGGCAAAGTAAATTTACTTTTATTAGACAAACACCTGTCTGATAAAAAATTTAAGAAAATTTCTTCAGACTTTTCTACATAAATGTCAACCTATGAGTCCCGTCTTCTGTGAAGTGTGTTTTTCGGAATTTCCTGGGAAGGAGGAGAAGGTTTCGCACTCCAAGTTTTGCTTCTCCCAACAAAAACAAGTATCCTGACCGAGGTTCCACAATTAAATTTAAAAACTGGAGGAAAACATTATCCCTTGATTTTGTGTGCTTCTATGATTTTGAAGCCCAATTGATGGATGGGGATGATACTGACCATAATGCCAGTACACATCACGCTGTTGCATATGTTTATGTCACTGTGGATAGATATGATAATTTTGTAGATACATATTCATATGCTGGGCCCAATGCAGTCACACATTTCATAGATAAAGTTATCTCTCTTTTATGAACAAAGTTGCCACAGATTTCCCATCAATATGACAGACGAGGATGAGGAAAACTTTCAAAGACAAAAGGCATGTCAGTTATGTGAGTCAGCATTTGTTAACGGTAGTGACAAACACAGACATCATCTTAACTATAAGCAATTTAAGAATTATGCAAGGGCTCCGTGTAGGAAATGTAATATACAAATAAAAGATAACTCTAACAGATTATTTACCATTGCTCACAATATGAGTTATGATTTAGGCTTAATCATTAACGAAATGAACCAAGCCCTCTCCACTAACCTGCTTTGCAAACAGGCACTTAAGTTTTTTAGGGTTGATATTGGCAAGCTGAGATTCATTCTTGCTCAAAATGAACAGGTCCCTCCTTTTTCGTCCCTTTCATTGCTTCCGGCTTCTCTCGTGGTGGACTTGAGCTGCATTTCATCATCTGGTGTATCACTCGAACTAGGGTATCAAGCAGGGTCTTCTCTCCATTGAACTTTGGCATAAACTTCCTGTATGTCCATACATTTCCACATGACCCAGTTTTGCTGTCATGTAGGAACTGACAGAGAGCAGGGCTAGTATACCAACCGTCAGTGTAAAGAATATGACCCCTACCCATGTAGTTTGCAATCATCTTTTTGACGACAGCACCAGACGTGCCCAGGGGGTCTTTCTTGCTGACCTTTGGTATATCTATGTGCCTGTTTAGGCATGTCGAGCAGATATCCTCTCTCACAGTCGCACAGCACAAACAGTTTGACTCCAAAGCGATGTCTCTTGGATGGGATGATTGTTAGCTAGTTAGTGATACTGAAAATGTGTGTGTGTGTGTGTGTGTGTGTGTGTGTGTGTGTGTGTGTGTGTGTGTGTGTGTGTGTGTGTGTGTCCTGAACAGCCACTAACCTGTGTAGGTCGGTGCAAACAAAAACCATGGGGGTAAAAGAGGGAATACTGATAAAAAAGCTCATGTGAACTGTTAAAAAAAAAAAAAAAAAAAAAAGCCCACTGGCTACACCACGCCCCTCATGCAGGACGCCCGTGTTCTCACACACACACACACACACACACACACACACACACACACACACACACTATATATATATATATATATATATATATATATATATATATATATATATATATATATATATATATATATATAAGAAAAATATGTGGGTATGGATATGCAAACAAACCATAGGGGAAAATAGGGTGCACTGATAAAGAGGCTGATGTGTACCGTGAGAAAATAAGTAAATAAAGTATGTTAACACCACAGGTGATAATAAAAACCAGAGAGAGAGAGAGAGAGAGAGAGAGAGAGAGAGAGAACACCGGTTGGAGATGGGAGAGACAAAGACGGGGCTCGGCCAGGTCATCACAGGGCAGGTGAGGGTAAGGGATAAATGGACGAAGGCGGGGCTGCCGGAAATCAAGTGTGCAGAGTGAATTGCACCTATTTCCTTTGTCTAATAAATCTATTTCCATACTCATGAGATGTGATTATAGAAGATGACTAACAATCCGTTGTCGGATGAGGTCGAGGAAGCCTTATGTTCAAATATTGTGGGTGACACTGTATTTTGGGGCTGTCACTTTAGCGGGGTTAAGTTTCAGATTTCCTGCATTCCTCGCATTCCTTTGACATTGTATAGTACGGAAGACATGGATATGGATGAGAGAGTTATGTTCAAGTCATATAGGCACACATACATATGGATGGGATAACAGCTGGCTAAAATGCTGTCATTATTATACTGTGGTGGCTTATATGAGGGTGGTTTCAATAAAGCAGGGTCAAGGTTCAGATATCCTGCCTTCCTCACATTCATTTGAAACTGTACAGTACTGAATGTAATAAGCATGGATGTGGATTACAGGGTTATGGTCAAGTCATATAGACACATAACTGTACATGGGATAATAGCTAGCTGTAAATCGCGATATGGTTGAAAGTCTCATTATACTTTTTTTTTTCTTCACTGAAAGGCCTATGGGAAACTATGGTTTGAAGGTCTGAATTTCATTTCCAAGGGCCGTGGTAGCTCAGTGGTAAACGATTGAGTGGTGACAAAGAGAGGTGTTGGCTATGGAAGTGCATCAAGGGTTTTTTACAATTTTGTTTTATGATTGATTTTTTTTTTTTTTACAAACTCGTGTCATTTACCTGAGGAAAATGACACGAGTTCACTTTCCTCAGGAGAACTACACGAGTTTGAAGAACCTGAAATGGATTTTTAAAAATATAATTTCTTAGTTATTTTTTATTTATTTTTTTATACACTGAGACTCTCCTAGCCATAAAAATATAACGTAGAACATAACATGTATTGGACAGTATGGTTGGAGGTAGGATACTCCTGTGACTGCTCGCTACATCCACCCTCCATCGTGGCTGGCAAGTGGATGACCACTGACCAGGGAGAACGGAAAGAAGGGGTTGACAGGTGTCACTGTGACCTACAATCTGTCCCACTTTGGGAAGTAGTTCAAGTAGGTCCGGGCCAGATGTGGGTGTATCGCATGCACTCAGGAATGTCCAGATATGGGTGTTTCGAAGCTTACGGGTTAAACGTCCTTGGCCCCATCCACTATCTTCTTAAAATATGCAGCAAATAACTTCTTTAATTAGACTCCAGTGAGAAGAGTGAGTATTACGAGTAAATAAAGAATACAGCAACAAATAGATGCTGGCATTTCGCACTTTTTTCGGCAGCTAGTGTTCGCTATTTACATACATATATCCACACGATCATCATACTTACACACCTACACACCACCAGTATACGTACACAGTATACCTCACTCTCAACTCACTGCTTTCGGCCTTCAATTCTTTTTCCCTCACCTTTCACACTCACCCACTTATTATTAACCTCAAATTATTCTGAGTAGGACTATTAAGCTGGAAAACTGTGTCAAGGTAACAACATTCTTTCACTCAGAATCAGGCACAACAATGACCGAAATCCTCCATAAAAGCCATGTTAATTTCTTTCTTCCATATCCGATATCCCGATATCGACAGTAAATATCGGTATCGGTTCTGTATCGGAAAAATGCAAATATCGACGATACATCGGTCTGGCGAATCGCAGCGGTTTCAGCAATATCGGTGGTTGCAGAGAGAGAGAGAGAGAGAGAGAGAGAGAGAGAGAGAGAGAGAGAAATCGCTAGGTGAAAGCTACTCTGGTATCAAAGTTGGTTAAGGCCACTCACTTTGGTCTTCCTTTTCCTTCGTCATTTAGCCAGTTGCTACAGTACGAGGTGGACATGTGTGCTCTCGTGATTAAATATCTTCAGTTTGTGTAGATTGGACAGGAGGTATGTGGCCTAATAACTGGGGGGGGGGGGGGACTGCTTGCGGGTAAACCATTACGCACGCGTAGTATTAGGCAGGGGGAATAGGAAGTGGGTGAAGGGTGATTGCTTGAAGGCAAGTCCATTACTACACATGCAAAGTATTGGGTAGGCGGGAGGAGGAAGAGAGATCGGGGAACAGGGGTTGGGGAATTGCTTAAGGGCATGCCCATTATCACAACTGAGTAATAATCTACGATCTATCGATTTGACGAAATGTATTGGTTCCAGCATTACTGGTTGTAACAAAAATGAGAGAGAGAGAGAGAGAGAGAGAGAGAGAGAGAGAGAGAGAGAGAGAGAGAGAGAGAGAGAGAGAGAGAGAGAGAGAGAGAGAGAATATCGCTAGGTGAAATCTACTCGGGTATGAAAGTTGGTGGAGGCCACTCACTTTGGTCTTCCTTTCCCTTGGTCATTTAGCCAGTTGCTATAGTACGAGGTGGACATGTGTGCTCTAATGATTAAACATCTTCAGCCTGCATAAATTTGGACGGAGTGGGTGGTCTAATAATCAGGGAGGGGGGTATTGTTTGCGAGCATGTGCAATACTATGCATGAATAGTACAGGGCAGGGGGAGGAGGAAAAGGGAGTAAGGGGGCAATTGCTTGAGGGCATGCCCATTATTATGCATGCGAAGTAATGGGCATTTTTATACTGCTTACATTCGTCTAAATATATGCAAATATAATAATACACTTAAATACCGAAGTTGTGTATTGTTAAAACTTTTGCATTAAACATACCATGATCTCAGTACTTGTACGCAGTGCTTAGACAATAAATTACGGAGCTAAAAGAGACATTGAAGGGCTGTACTTCAACAAGTGGCCTAATCCTTCTATTGCCATATCTATGAGATTATACTATACCACTTTGATTCTTGCAGGAACAGGTGAAATTCAAGATACTCGCACAGCCGCCACCCTTTCGTAATTCAGACTCAACTCAGCTTTGATTTTGGAGTACAGACTCTTCAGAGAAGATGAAGGTTTCTAACAGAGGCATTTTTTCATGACAACAGCTATTCGTACATTGTATGTGAAAGGAAGGAAGGAATAATGAAGGACTAGCACCAAGCCACAATATGGCTATATGGCACTAAGGCAGAAGAGAGGGAGGTAAATAATTATATTAAATATATGAAATGATGTGCAGTAGGAAAAGTGATAATATTGGAAACAGAAACAGTGGGAGAGTCACCTAGGAAATCAGTAGGTTGTGGAGACCGACGTACTGCGGAAAGGATGGGGAACGCTGCGAGTCGTTGTTGGATTGTAGATAGGCAATCAAGAATAAGATGACAGATAGTCATAGAGCAGTTACTGCATGAGCAGATGGACTGATGATCATATCTCATCAAATGACCATGGGTTAGGCGAGTATGACACAAGTGAAGACAAGCAAAGATTGTATCCCATCGACAGTTTGGGTGGGCTGATGTGTGCCAGGGGAGAAAAGAGGGTTTAACTCTAGGAAGTTTGTTGTGAACCTGTTGATCCCATAGTGGTTGCCAACGATTACGGAAGAGGCGTGTTGGAAGAGGAAACAATCAAAGGCCGGAATGGGGTGGAGGGAGAACCTTGAGGAGGAAGCAACAGAGCGTGCCAATGTGTCAGCTTGTTCATTATCTGTAATCCCAATATGGCCAGGAACCCAGCAGAAGCAACCCGACTTTTTTTTAATAGACGGGCGGAACAGCCACTCTTGAATCTGGGTGATTAAAGGATGAGAAGGCGTGGTGTGTAAGGAAGTGAGCGGTCTGAAAGATTTGTAGATGCTAACAAAGGTGGAAAAAGAAAATCTTGGAAGAGACTTCAGAGTAAAAAGAATGTTCTGAGGTGAGGATACTTCCAATAGAGGAAAGTGTACTGTGGAAGGAGGAGTCAGGGAACACAACAGCAAACCCAACACCACGACAAAATTTAACCCGCCCCGTCCCGACGACGTATGGGTACGTCACCACGATTTGCATTTGCCAGTCCCGGCGACGTACCAGTACGTCGTGCAATTGCAAGGTACCTAATTTGCACAATTTTCAATTTTCGAACATGATTTTTCGTATGTATACACGGGACACCTTCCTCTATTCCTGTACAAGATACCAAGCAGGGACAATGCCTTACACTGCATAACTTCCCCCCTCCCCCCCTCACGCCATTGTCTTGGCAAAGGACCTGTTACCAGTGACCTGGCTAGTAAAGTTATTCAGGGCCAGAGTGATTCCCCAATCGATGACAATGTGAAGGACAATGTTTACATAGCATTAGAAGAAGAAACAGCCAGAAATAATGATCAGGTAGTGTGGCAATAATAGGTCAGGTATGGTGATTAGTTAGTGAGTGAAACAATGCTTATAATGCCTTTATTACTGCTTGAAAACCAATATACTGTCATACTACATATACATTCGTACCAAGTAAATAAATAAATACCGTTTATGAGTGGATAAAATAGTTACCCTCCCATAGAACTCGTTTTCTTTGGTGCCAGCATGTTAGAAAACCCACTCAGGTAAGGAGGAACTCCTACCTGGATTGGGCACTTTAAACCTCAGGTGAGCGATTTCTCTATGAATTTTCGATGTTTCTCACCAAAAGCGAAGGTTTTAGCCAAAAAAAAAAAAATCGAAAATACCTCGGGACTGGGGGATGTCGGAGGTGCGGAAAACCTAGGGACGTGACGGGTTAAAGCCGTCAGTAAAGATATACGTAGCAGAGTCCAAGGACATATGTTCCAGAAAATGGGAGTGAAGGGTATCTGAGGGGAGAAAAGACTTAGAACAAGACGACAGCAGGAGGCAGAAGCCAGGATGGGAAGGAAACTGGACGTAGCAGAAGAACAGGAGGAAAGGTAAAATCAATAGAGAGAAGAGCGGTTGGGAGCCGAAGGGGGAATGGAAGAAGGAGATGAGAGACCGAGTGAAATGAGCTTTGAAGAAGGCTACGAATGCGGAGTAACTTATTTGTAGAGAACTGAAATGACAGCGAGAAAAGAACGACGATAGGAGAGGGGGAAATGCCCGATTCATCATAAAGACTTGTAGTAGGAGTCAATCGAAAAGTACCAATATGTGAACAAAGAGCAGTGTGATGAACAGACTCTAGCTTTGAAAGAGCGCGAGTGGAGGCAGAAATATAAACCTGGCAACCGTAATCGAGTTTGGAAGATATAAAGACAGCGTGAAGACAAAGTAGTGTGATTCGTTCAGCACCCCGTGAAAGATGAGACAACGTTTGCAGCAAACAAAGACGATGAAAGGTAGAAGACTTGAGGGAAGAGATACGCGCATTGCAATTTATCCGTTATTATGAAGCCAAAAAAAGTGATAAAACATCAGTAAGGAATGGGGGTGTTATATAAGTAGAGAGAAGGCTGTGGTATGGATCGCGAACGAATAAACGTTACTATAATGGACTTAGAGGTAAGAAAACGAAAACCATGAGTAGTAACCCATGTGGCTGCAGTATCGATGGCAGACTGAACAGGGGATTGGAGCCGAGGCCACTCTGAATCTGCAGCGTAAATAAATAATCTACATACAGATAGGTCGAAACCGAAGGGGGTTGAGAAGAGACAATGTTATTTCTGGCTATAATAAAAGGGTCGTACTAAGGAAGCAGCCTTTGGGGACACCTCTTGCTAGGTAAAGGCATGGGAGAGGTGGTCTCTAAGACGGACATGAAAGGTTCGAAGGGAAGGAAAATTTTGAAGAAAAACACCCATGTTACCATGCAGACCAAGGGAGAGAAGGCAATGAAGAATATGATATCTCCATGGCGTATTGTAGGCTTAGTCTAAAAAAAAAAGAAGAAGAATAAAAAGACGGCAATGAATGACAGGAAGAACGAAAAATCAGATGAAATATTTGAGTCTGGGAAGGGGATCTAAGGTGCTGCGAGCTTTGCGATGCCCAAACTATAACGGGGAAAGAAGACTACAGGATTCAAGGTGCCACATGAGTCTAGTACTGACCATCCATTCAAGCAGTTTACATAAACATCTAGTCATTGCTATGTGACGGTAATCTTGAGGATGGTGTCAAAGTTTTCCAGATTTAAGACGCGGGAGGATGATAGCTATACGCCAATCAGAAGGAAACCTTCACTCCAAGTTACTATAAAGGGCCAAGAGAAAGGATGTGGTTCGTGGGGAGAGGTGTTTTAACACTGAATAATGAACACCATCAAGTCCTTCACTTGTATTTTTACAGCAATAATTTTGCTTATTATGCACAAATTTTGAGTAAGATGCGGCACCAATTAATATCCAAATCGACTAAAATTTGGTGTCTTATGAGTTTAAACCTAAACTCACAATTTACACTACCAACAAACAAAATATTCCAGAATTAATTTTCCCCTTTATTAAAATGGACCACCCTAATTATATATATATATATATATATATATATATATATATATATATATATATATATATATATATATTGGTGGTAGGTGGGGGCGCTCACCATCCACTCACTCGATGTAGTGCTGCTCTCGGGTGTCTGCCCTTTCCTCTCCTCCATCCTTCTTTCCTTCCATCCTCATCTATCTTCCTTTCGTTCATTCTTTCCTTGTTCTTCTGCTTATGGGCAACTTTACACTCCCTTTTCTGTCTTTCTTTCCTTCATTCTTTACTCTTCCTTCTGCCTGTGGATGACTCTACAGTGAGTGACAAGCCAAATGGTTTCCTGTACACCAGGAAACCATTTACTATTCTGGGTGGTAACCATATAACCAAATTTTGGCGCCTGGTGGTTTAGTGGGTAATTATTGCGCTCTAATCGGATAGAGCCGGTGAAGATTTATATCCAAGGGATGGTTGGGGTTGATTGCTCGTGTAATACCACTCAGGGATGAGTGAGGCTGGTCACTCTCATCTTAAATGTCGGGACCAACTGCCTAGCCCCGGGGTCCTACGCTCCTCATGGGGCAATGTAGGATTGAATGATATATATATATATATATATATATATATATATATATATATATATATATATAATTATCTCTCTCTCTCTCTCTCTCTCTCTCTCTCTCTCTCTCTCTCTCTCTATATATATATATATATATATATATATATATATATATATATATATATCTATCACCATCATCATCATCATCATCAGCCGTTTGAGTATCCACTGCAGGACCGGCCTATCTCTACCGAAGTGGGGACGATACAGCCAATGTATCCTTACCCAGTAGCTTAGGCTGTCTAGTAGAGATTGTAAGTAGGGTGTTAAATGCTTGTAAGTGTAATTGTAGTGTTGGAGTGGCTTTGGATGTGTGTGTAGTCTGTGAACCAAGTGTAATCGGCCCGCGCAAGCCGACTGGGTGCAAGCATACCTTATAGTATGCGACACTGGTTCAACCACAGCACCCCTTGTGTCCGCCAAAGTAGTACGTGGCCAGAAGAATGCTCCCAAAGTTTATTACCCTGGCGGGGCGCGAACCCTCGTTCTTCAGTGTACGAAATCGCATACTTTACCACAGTAGCACAGGGTCTCTCTCTCTCTCTCTCTCTCTAGTCATCTATGTATGTAAGTATATACATTTATGTATATTCATGTATGCATATCTCTCTCTCTCTCTCTCTCTCTCTCTCTCTCTCTCTCTCTAGTCATCTATGTATGTAAGTATATACATTTATATATATTCATATATGCATATCTCTCTCTCTCTCTAAAATGTGTGTGTGTGTGTGTGTGTGTGTGTGTGTGTGTGTGTGTGTGTGTGTGTGTGTGTGTGTGTGTGTGTGTGTGTGTGTGTGTCTGTGTGTGTGTGTGTTTAATACGTACCGGCATGTAAAACAAGGTCAGCTACACAGCTTCTGCATTCAACCAACCCTGGTTGTCTTTAATTAATTGAACAACAGTTATCAAGCGCGAAAATCAATTATCATAGCTTACAAAGTGAATAAGGATTTCGTGAATACTCCTGGAGGCTTTTGTCACTCCCGCCTCTGTTATAACAGTAAGTCGTAACTCTCCACAAATGGAGGACGTGTGAAGGTGTAGTACGATAGCTGAATAGTTACTACTCCTAGAAAAACAGATTTCCATCTAATGTAGCCTACATCGAGAATTCATGTTCTTGCTTGAGTATGACTGAGAATATCACACACTGGTGTTGGATGAACCACCACATTAACCAACAAGCCCTGTGTATTGAGTGCTGTGTGAGAACCATCCCAGCTTGCAATACCTGAGTCTCTCTCTCTCTCTCTCTCTCTCTCTCTCTCTCTTGTGAAGCTGGAGATTGACTCTGATGGTTAATGTGAAGTTTTACTTGTTCCATGTGTAATCAGGTACTGATCATACCCGGTACGTTATGTGAGAAAGGCAATCGACAGGTATCGTCGTAGTTTCATAAAGTAATTCTATTAAGCTGTGCAACACAAGCCAAACAATATAGAATACCAACTATTTTGAGTTTATAGTGATATTATAATCATTTGACCTCAGATGAGTTGTAACTGAGGCCAGTATGACACCTTCAGCTAATTCGATGATTTTCTCGTTGTTATCGACAACTTGACCCTAAATTATTTCTTCCACTTTCTGTACTATAATGATAATTATTTACCATCATCTGTCAATCATTTACGCAGTCATTTTCAAGTAAGAACCTGATTTCTCAATATACACTAGATGGAAAACTCTTATTTGGGTTTAGTCAGCCAATCAGTGATCGCTCAACACTTTGACACGTTATTTGATCTTCGAGATTTACTACTTATTATAAAAAAGCTAGGGTGCCAAATGTCCCCACGAATGTTCAGAGAATCCTACTCGACTGTAGAATGGAATGTGCATTGCAGTATTTTTTTTTTTTTTTTTTTTTTAGTTTACACGGTGTCTCTATTTTCGAAGGGCTAATGCGTTGCCCCTGGGTAGAGGACTTGGATTATGAGCGTGTAGCGCTTAAGGACTGGATAACCTTCCTGATATTTACCAATGACCCTTGAGTGGGCGCAAACCTCCTACTTTTCGGCCAGAGCGGAGCGCTCTAACCCACTGAGCCACGACTGCTACAATGCAGATAAAAATTCTGATATCATTGCCTATAAATAGTACATCTCTAAACATTGAGTAAGTGAGTATATTTTGCAAAACACGTAACAGCATGGCAGAAACTTCCAACGGGAAGAATACAGTCTGTTACTTGTTGGCGGTCATTGCCTATAAGCATCATACAGTGGAGAATGAATGAACAATTTCCACCTAAGTAGAGACAACAATCCTGCCACCGCTCCTCACAACTCCTCTCCTTGTAGCTCCACATCCTCGCCACCATCCGTGTTATGACATTGTCGTGGTGGGGGTGACGGCTCCACACCACCTTTAATGAAACTATATATTAAACTAAGGGCCCAGTATCGGTAGGGTCTTATACATAAGGCTAATCATATGCTAATACCCTCCCGGGACGGCACTCCCACCCGTCTCCTTTACATGGTCTGGCTGCTGTTGGTCTGGCAGGCTCATCACACAGACCTCAGTTTTGATGCCAAACGACGCGCTCACATGCAAAATGTATATTGTAATTTGCCTTAAAAGTTACTTGTGCAAATTTGGAAATGGGTGTGTTTTCGTTTACTATATATATATATATATATATATATATATATATATATATATATATATATATATATATATATATATATATATATATGTATATAGGTTGACCTTAATTCATTCACCTTTTTATAATGTTGGAGAAAATATAATTGAAGCTATCTTTAACCCGTTAGTTTCAACATATTAAACAACTGAAGAAGATTGTGTCATGCATTTGTCAAACATATTTACAAGTCAGTAAGCTTTTACTTGAGCTAGTTTGGTAGCACGTAGAATATCGAGGCGGTAGTCGATTTAATTCCACGAGTTATGAAGTGTGTCTAGTAAGATGGAAACCAGTACCTCATGAATCCAGTACCTTTAACCTTCTTTGCAAATACTCTGTCTTTCACATAGTCCCATAAAATGGTATGCATAACCATTATATGCGGGGCACGAGGAGGCCATGGAATGGGGCCATCTCGCACGATCCAACTAGAAGGGAGTTTTTCATTGAGGAACCTACGGAAATGTAATCTCCAGTGAAAAAAAATACAGTAAAATTTGTCTCGGTTCCTTTTCTAGTAACATGTACTATTGGCAACATATGGACCTAGTACAGTGTAAGAGTGGAGCTTGGGTCTGGCAGTTGGTACCTCTGCGACCCGTGACGTATTCACAGGTTTGATGTGCCTAGGTGGCTGAATGAATGAATGGGTTACCAATCACTGTTTGAAACTGACACGTAGCCACGAATCATATATTTAAAAGACTCTAGTATATGTAAACATACGTTAGGGTGTTTTTTCATTGTTATCATAGCTCATTTCGTTAATCAGATAAACTTCAACTGCAATGATATCAAATGATATCAAGACATTTCCGTATCATAGACCGATTCAGTGGGTTCTCACTCGCTCCTGTCTGTCGTTGCCAGATGATAGGGAACACTCTTCATCAATTATTGTGATCAAAAAATCAAATTGTTTCCATACGCTGTATAATGGCATTTTCTGTTTGTAATATTAACATGTCATATGCAGATCTGGTTACTGGCTGCTATCACCTTCATAAAACAAAATCCTCCCTTCCCTTTCTGGCAACTATTTCAATGCTGGAAACTCGCTCCCGTCTTCCCCTCCCCAACCTCGCGCCCCTGAACCCCCTACCTCTCTGACTCTCTCCATCCCCCTCTAAACAGCCAGTCCCCCCCCCCAACCTCTTTTGACTGAGGGTGGTGCAGGTCGCAGAAACTGCTCTTCTTTCGTATTAAACTCTTAGTCGTTATCAGCCTTAAAACCCTACTGCGGTCGATAAACCATTCCTAATGACAGTCTCTCTCTCTCTCTCTCTCCACACACACACACACACACACACACACATATATATATATATATATATATATATATATATATATATATATATATATATATATATATATATATATATATATATATATATATATATATATATATATATATATATATATATATATATATATATATATATATATATATATATATATATATATATATATGAGCCACAGTGGTAAAGTGTGCGTTTTTGTACACTGAAGAACGAGGGTTCGCGCCCCGCCAGGGTAATAAACTTTGTGAGCGTTCTTCTGGCCACATACTGCATTGGCGGACATAAGGGGTGCTGTGGTTGAGCCAGTGCTGCATACTATGAAGTATGCTTGCACCCAGTTGGCTTGCGCGGGCCGATTACAATTGGTTCACAGACTACACACACATCCAAAGCCACTCCAACACTACAATTACACTTACAAGCACTTCTCACCCTACATACAATCCCTACCAGACAGCGTAAGCCACTTGGTAGAGATACATTGGCTGTATCGTCCCAACTTCGGTCGGGACAGGCCGGTCCTGCAGTGGACACTCAAACGGCTGATGAGATAAGAAATGATACACACACAGACACACACACACACACACACACACACACACACAAATATATATATATATATATATATATATATATATATATATATATATATATATATATATATATATATATTTATATATATATATATATATATATATATATATATATATATATATATATATATATATATATATATATATATATATATTAACCCCGTAGCCCAAGCCACTTCACATCAGCTCTTACCCTAGCTTTGTGTCACCAGTCCGTCGTGCCACAGGTCACTCCGAGGAGAAGTGGGGATAGCATGGAAACCACTAGCTTCTAGGTTGCTGTCTCTTTGATAAGCATTAGTTTATCGTTAATGATTGTTTGAGGCTGTTTGTGTTGCAGTTTAAAGACGATGCTAATATTTATTATTAACCTAGAATGGAACAGAAATATAAATGAACCGGCATCAAGATAGTCTCCTCTTTCGAGGTCGAGCTGTTGGCAAGCGAGAGGGTGGAAAGTCTATAAGGGAGACTGACAACACCCTAGGAATATCAGTGACAACAGCTTCATTATGGCTGACGCTTTGAGCAGAAAGTGGAGACCTGAACAGCCAACCGAGGGGATGACCACCATGGTAGACCACTGCCAAAGATGATCGATAGACACGAGAAACTGCAGGAAAAATCCTTTTATCAACGAGGTGACCATACGAGAACAACTATAGCTACATGTGACTGCTCAGACTGTGTGAGTTGTCGATGGTATTTGTCACAAAACACCGGCCAGAGAACAGCAGCTAATACCCAGGCATTGTGAGGGCAGGTGTATGTTCGCAGAGAACTGTGTAGGAAGATCTTATTTACTGGGCTGGTGTCATGTTCACCGACGAAAAAATATTCACCTCAGGAAAATGCAGGAAGATACGTTGCTGGAGGGGAAATAAAAAATTTAGTATAACAGAAGGCATCACACATGCCAGTTTATATACAAGCAATAACATGTGCATTCCACTTAGGTATCTAAAACTATTGTGTAAATCAGAACATATTCCATATTCATGCAAAGATGGTCTCAAAGTAAACATAAAGAGCTTAAAGTGCAACATCCATTCCACACATTTTGTCTAAGGTGGTAACTTTTGACCCTATCCCGCAACCTTTACCTTTGACGAAGTATTATAAATTCCAATTACTATATGTATGGACCCTCAGCCATTCGACGAATACTGGCTCGAAATTGATTGACGATATATGTGTTGGCCTTGTCTTATGACACTGACCTTTTAATTATTCTCCTCAGAATAGAAACGCTTTACCTTTGTCTGATCTTAACCCCTTCCAGGACTTATCCAAACTGAACAGCTAGCTAAGACAAAGGGTCGAATCATTGCCATTGCCCTGTGTCTCTTACCTTTGTCCAATGGTTCTACAATATTATTCGTTTCATCCCATGCTGACCCCTCAACTTTATTACCACATTCGGTCAATATCTTTTAACAAAAAAAAGGAGTAACTGACCATGCCCTTGAAATATGACCTTGTTAGGCCATAACTCAAATTCCTGTTCCACTTAATTTTCAATATATTACTGATGTTGATAATTGGTTCAGTAGGATTTCCATAATGTTGCCACAAACGAAAACTGACAGGTGAACCAAATTAACTAAGCACATACCCCCTGGCTTACCACGCACAGGCGTAACAGCACACCAAATAACATTTGCTCTATTATCACAATAACAGTAATACGACACCCAAAACATCTGTAAAGAAGCACGTAGTGCGTATGTCATGTGTACCGTGTAAGGATGGTTTGTCTCCATGGTGTGAGTTGTTTCTCTCACACAGATGGACCCTTCACATCAGCAAAGTATCTTGTTATTTTTGAAGAAGAATTTCTACTTTCCTTCCGTGAGCAGGACTACCGTTTTCCTGGGCGAATATTGTTTGCCCATAAAAAATGCCCAGTGTACACAGCCCATATGGTCCAGAGATGGTTTGACGAACACCCCAACCTGGAACTACTTGACTTGCCGAGTCTGGGTTGTGATATGAACCCCATCGAAACCCTGTGGGGTAACTTGGTATACAAATGGGAAGAAGAAGGGGAACGAACGACACAACAGACTGTGTTTGTTGCACATGATGGGTGGACTAAATATTAGATACCTCATGGTTTATAGCCGTATAATATGTTCGTAGACAAGCTGTCTACAGCAGACGTAGAAAACACTGAATTTACCTTGTTAGATAATTGTCATAATTGCTGTTTCTGCTTCACGGTCACTATGATCATATGCAGTTAAGCTGCATAATGTGACATATATTTTCTAGATTAAAGTATTGCCATTCATTATATTTGAACATATCTGTACTGGTGAAGGGAAGGATGAATATCAAACAAGGTAGTGTCAGATATAAATGACATACGAAAACTGTTACCACCAACGTATGGGGTACGAATGTTAGACAGTATTAACAAATACGTTGAGGGGAAATCAGATAAGAATGTTTACGTCTTTTACTCAAAAACAAAATGCCTTAGATATTGTCGGTACGGTATCATGCTATTATACATTGTCTAAATAAGTTGAGTCTACAACTAATCTGTTTGCATCTGATGCAAAGAAATTAAACAAATGGACAGAGATATAATCATAAGAATTTAAAGGCCCAAATCGACATGATATGTATTTTTCATTTTAGGAGAACAAATGGAAAGTCAGAGTTGAAACCTGCAAATGGAGTGCGTGGAAGAGACGAGAGAACTTGGTAGGGAAATGATTATCATCGTTTTACTAGGACTGAATGGGAGAGGCGGTGGCAAAGTTGATAGGTCTGCTGTTCCAAAAGACGCAGGTTTGGATCCCAGATGGAGCAGGGAACAGTATACGGGTATGAATATCGCTAAAAAACAGACTTTAATGATTTACCATGAGACCCGCCGGCATGTCACAAAACACCCTCACTAATACTAATACACCACTCCTGCATGAAACAACTTAAAATGGACGGTGGGTGTTAGCGCCGAATTGGTGTCATGTGGAGGTGTATGGGTTACAGGAGGACTGCTGGGTCTCAGGGAATGGGCTCTTAACCATATGCCCTGAGTCACACATATAGAACCCAGTAAGTTACAGTTAGGAGAGCCCTTCTTCTTCCAGCAGTCTAATAAAGGCTGCCCCTGCTGCTGCTGATGATAATGATGATGATGATGGCCCATTTGCCCTGGATGCAGGATTACCCGGTATGCCTTTGTATGTGTTACACAGGATCATCCGTAATCCCAACATACAGAACGACAGGCTGCCTATTATAATCATGATCATATAAATGACACCTATGCTGGTGTCCTTTTATATAGTCGAAAAATGATATACCGTAGTCGAAAACTCTTCATCTCTCGGAAAGATAATATCTCCAGCGTGAGAATGAAGGCTACATCTCCAACTGCCGTTCTAGACCACAGATTGATCTGTCCTACGTCAATTGGGTTGCGTTGGACTTGCCCTATTTGGACAAGGCGAGACGCAGCTATAAGCCATGGTAAGGTGGAGGGTGAGTGGGAGACTCTCGTTGCCATGTGTAGATGGTGCGCTTGTTTTCAGTGGGGCACAGTTGCAGTGGATTACGACAAGCAAGAGCCATACATAGTCTAGTTCAGTCTAGATCGGTCCAAGGCATGTTACACATTTTATACTTCGAGTCATCGTCTGAGTGAAATATATAGCTGAACTGTGTCATCATAACCATTATAATTAGTGTATAATGAATATATTAGGTAGGTCCTGTGAATATATAATGCCCTTGAACGTTTCCTTTTAATGAAAACAATGTGTCTCCGAGTATGCACGTAAGCAAATACATATAAAAGAGACAGCGACTTAGTTTGAGGAAAGTGACTTCACTATCCTCACCTGCCCTCAGAGCGGTGGCCTGAGAGAGAGAGAGAGAGAGAGAGAGAGAGAGAGAGAGAGAGAGAGAGAGAGACTGTCATTAAGAATGGTTTATCGACCGCAGTAGGGTTTTAAGGCTGATAACGACTAAGAGTTTAATACGAAAGAAGAGCAGTTTCTGCGACCTGCACCACCCTCAGTCAAAAGAGGTTGGGGGGGGGGGAGACTGGCTGTTTAGAGGGGGATGGAGAGAGTCAGAGAGGTAGGGGGTTCAGGGGCGCGAGGTTGGGGAGGGGAAGACGGGAGCGAGTTTCCAGCATTGAAATAGTTGCCAGAAAGGGAAGGGAGGATTTTGTTTTATGAAGGTGATAGCAGCCAGTAACCAGATCTGCATATGACATGTTAATATTACAAACAGAAAATGCCATTATACAGCGTATGGAAACAATTTGATTTTTTGATCACAATAATTGATGAAGAGTGTTCCCTATCATCTGGCAACGACAGACAGGAGCGAGTGAGAACCCACTGGATCGGTCTATGATACGGAAATGTCTTGATATCATTTGATATCATTGCAGTTGAAGTTTATCTAATCAACGAAATGAGCTATGTTAACAATGAAAAAACACCCTAACGTATGTTTACATATACTAGAGTCTTTTAAATATATGATTCGTGGCTACGTGTCAGTTTCAAACAGTGATTGGTAACCCATTCATTCATTCAGCCACCTAGGCACAACAAACCTGTGAATACGTCACGGGTCGCAGGGGTACCAACTGCCAGACCCAAGCTCCACTCTTACACTGTACAAGGTTCATATGTTGCCAATAGTACATATACAGAGAGAGAGAGAGAGAGAGAGAGAGAGAGAGAGAGAGCATAAAGTTATGGTCCAGGCAGTGTGTTCAGACATCTCGAAATGAACGGATCTTGAATGTGGCTCTCTCTCTTTTTTTTTGTTTGTTTTTTGGAAAGAACGGTTTACGGGCTCCTGGCCTTTGGTTCCTTCCTTCTTGCATAAAAAATACTATTATTCCTTTCAGCAAACTGTTGCTATAAAAACATGAGGTCAGTCATTCTCATTCCATTACTGAAATTATTATTATTATTATTTTTTTTTTTAATTGGGAGAGAGTTCAGTAACTTTAATATACTTTTGCGTATTGAAACCGACAAACTGCTATAAAATTGAGCTTGACGCAGTACCACTAGGGTTGAAGGACGATCAACTCTTCATTATTTAAACTGTCGTTACCATGTCTCGGGATAATAAGTAGCACAGGCGTACTAGGGGACTATACCTCATACCAATTAATCTGGCCAGGCATGTATGGCAACATTGTTCCTGCCGAGATTCTGATTGGCTGGAGATGTTTGTTCGATTTCATTGTTGCTCAAACCGATACTCTCTTTATTATCAGATGTGATACTGAGTTTGTCGACAATACAGTTATCAAAAGCAAATAGAAATCCGTTATATACTTAACAACAATGAAATTTTCGTTGGAAGATAGAGATATGAGTCAACAAAGTATTATGACAGTCCAAGTCAAGGTCAGCATTCGAACAATTCGTTTATATCTCCGACACTCCGTAATATAACAGAAAATTAAGGAAACCTGCTTGATGTAAGCGTTGGTATAACATTTAAATTTTAAGATCAGTCCGTACTGTGATAATAGAGGAGATATAATACAATAGTTTTCATTTAGCCTACTTTGATTTTCGTGATTTTTTCAAATCTCCCTCCCCTGAGAACTCGTCTTTTCATTAGAATTTTTAATTATTCAAAGTTGTGGCACGATTTAAGGATATGGACTGATCTTATAATTTAAATGTGTGTTATACCAACGCTTAGATTAAGCAGGTTTCCTTAATTTTCTGTTTTATTACGGAGTGTCGGGGATATAAAGGAATTGGTCGAATGCTGACCTTGACTTGGACTGTTATAATACTTTGTTGACTCATATCTCTATCTTCCAACGAAAATTTCATTGTTGTTAAGTATATTACGGATTTCTATTTGCTTTTGATAACTGTATTGTCGACAAACTCAGTATCACATCTGATAATAAAGAGAATATCGGTTTGAGCAACAATGAAATCGAACAAACACCTCCAGCCAATCAGAATCTCGGCAGGAACAGTGTTGTCATACATGCCTGGCCAGATGAATTGGTATGAGGTATAGATACCGACAATACGAGTACTTGTGTTAGTTGCTCCATTGTCGGACGAAATTTGGTACACAAAGCAGGGGTACTAAGGACTGTGATTCTCTCTCTCTCTCTCTCTCTCTCTCTCTCTCTCTGAAAAACGAAAATTACCAACGGTTTGACCATCATATATATATATATATATATATATATATATATATATATATATATATATATATATATATGTGTGTGTGTGTGTGTGTGTGTGTGTGTGTGTAGATATTTAAAACGGTTTCATACTGAAATGTTAACAAGAAAACGGTCCCTCTCACATTCTCTCCACCGTCTTTCGTAGCTAAAAACCATGTATTTAATCAAGCAGGCATTCTCCTGATCTCCCCTCGTTTTCTCCCCTGAAACTAGTTTCATATTTCAGCTTAATTTCATGTCTCCTTGGAGCTCCCTTGAGTCATAACTTATCCCCACTCATTACCCCCAAACACATGAACTCTCAAACCCCCCTTCTCAGGATTTCTTCTTTCGGCGTCACACTCAGACCCAAGTGACCGAACATGACAAAAAAGTCATACAAGTCTAGTCCAGTACCTTATGAAATATATCGAGTTAATGTATAGTTAAGTTCGGTATGCCAGAGCGACAAGAATATTAAGTTGTAATAATACTGTATAGTATCATATGACGGCTTGGCTGGCCGAATATTTCCTAAGTCATTACAGATTTCAATCCTTGCTTGCTGTTTTTGATAGTGGTAGGACGAACTATGAATAGTTTTAACATATATGTAACTGACTCTTAATATTATTTGTGATATGTGTTTGTAAAATGATAATGAGCATTTCTATATTTCGGAACTGGTACTGGTAATGCATACGAAAAAGGATGGTTGGTACTGAGCTGAGGTTAGGGTCGGGAAGCTGCTTGGAATGAAGCCCACCTCTAGCACCGACCTGAGATATACCACTCCAGGGTGCCATCATCGTGGAACTGAGACAGCTGATCAGCTGACTCCATTTGATTTCGTGACTGATTTTAATAAAACTAATAGTAGTAATGCATACATTCATTTATATATATATATATATATATATATATATATATATATATATATATATATATATATATATATATATATATATATATATCCTATACTAGCTGGGGTACCCGGCGTTCCCCCTTCCCCTCTTTATTCATCTTCCTCCTCCTGTTCCTTCCCCCATCTCTCTCTCTCTCTCTCTCTCTCTCTCTCTCTCTCTCTCGTCCCCCTTCCTTATTTATCTGACTCTTACTACTCTGCCCCCCCCCCCCTCCCTTTTCAAACCATCAGTCTTTTTGGTCTTAAAACCTTCCTTGGGTCATAAGGAAAAAGACGAACAATCCAATCCTATTGTTTTAGTTCAGTTTTTCTTTCTACTCCAGAAAGACCATGTACCTCTCATGCTTCTGAAGAGGAATTAAAAGAGGTCCAGCAACTTTCTATTTCAGCTTCACAGCCTAACGCACAGTATTTGTGTGTACTTGTTTACTATCACCGGTGACCTTAAATGACCTCCGACTGGTGACCTCAAATGCTCCCGGAGTCAACCTCACATAACCTATGTCCGAACTGGAGGTCATGTAAGACTCCATGCCAAAAATTGAGCTGCAGGGGTACCCGGCGTTGCCCGGGCAAAAAAAAAAAAAAAAAAAAAAAAAAAAACGAACACTCAACCGGTGACCTCAAATGATCCAGATCTGAATTTTGATCCCCTAAAACCTTCCTTGGGTCATAAGGATTCCAGATATGTAGGTTGAGGCCAGGTAGAATGAAAATTGAGGGAACAGTTCGTGAACAAACGCACAGACAGACAGAAAGTGCCTTTTATCTATCTATCTATCTATCTATAATTATGTGTGTGTGAATAGATAGATGGATAGATATAGCTATAGATATTGGTACACACACACACACACACACACACACACACACACACACACACACACACACACACACACACATTTGTAGGGTTTAATCTGTGCCACTCCAGTACTTACGCTTGTTTGTCTTGTCAGCACTGACATTCTTCATACAATATTAAACATTCATTATTATAACCCTATCTGCACAGTGAAAAAGGGGGTTGGGTAGGATCACGAACCAGGAAATTATTAATAAAAGCTGAGAAGAATCATCAGCTCTTCCGCTGAATCTGAGTCATACTCTCATTGACTCAACATTCTATCATATGAAATTCTCCGTCTGGCATCACCACCACCATTACCATCATCATCCCAGCCATGCACCCGTAAATATTGATGGTTTGGACAAATTACTGAAACAGGAAAAAGTACATGGCAGAAGTACTAGAACTAGCCTCAAATTATCCAGAGGTAATATGCCAAACCTCCATTCATTCATCATAGACATTCTTCTTCCTAACATCACACAAAACCGCCACATCGTCACACCGTATCTTTCTGCAAACCCAACTCTTGCCTCCCTCTTATTAAAGTCGTGTTCCATGCAGCTCCAAGTCCCTTGCCTCCACCTCCGCTTCATGACTACATCTCCGCAACGCCACCTCACGCCAGCCTTTCAGAAGGCCACGCCCCTTTGCCAATTTTCAACACACTTCCTTGACCCTTCCTGGCCTCAGTGCCTCTCGTCACGAAGCCTTCCTCTCCACTAGCAGTATTTCCCCCTCCTTCGCCTGACTAACACCCCCCAAAACCTCTACTTTAAACACATATGATCATTTTACTTTTGTCCTGACACTCAGTTTCTCATACATGTTTCTCCCACATTTTCTCCCACTCTGAGTACAATCGCTTAGCGATAGGACAAATTAAGTGAAAAGGTCGTCGTCAGGGCTGAATGGTTTAACATATTTTCCTAGATCTCTCTCTCTCTCTCTCTCTGTTTTTCCATCATGCATCAAAGAAATGCCACCAAGTAATTAACAAGACATACGTTAATAAAATAGCTTAAAAACCCGGATTTTGCTTTCTTCCTCCATATTCATATATATGTTTTTCTATCAATACTTTCCCAGTGGATGTTATCTCAGTCCTGGCATTGTTCCTGACTCATCACCATCGCTACCACCACTGACACTCCACACTATTTTTTGTATTTTTACCTCGCCCGAACCGGGTCCGGCGAGGTATTGCTTATGGTCGAGTTACTTTGTTTCTTTGCTTCTTTGTTTGTTAGCAACATTACGGAAAAACGATTGAATGAAATTACATGAAAATTTCAGGATATGTGGGCACTAGTCCCGAAAGAAAGTGATTAAACTTTGGAGGTAGTTGAGTGACGTTGAAAGGTCAAAATCAAGGTCACAGATTATCAGAGTGCTATAACTTGAAAGCGGCTGAAGATAGAGATATTTACTCTTATGAACAAACAGAAACTCGTAATATGGGCTTTATTTGGCAGCAAGATCTTTGACCTTGACTGTCCTTGAAAGGCCAAACTCAAGGTCATGGATATTCAGGGAGCTATAACTCGAGACAGGTTAAAGATAGATAATTACTATTATCAATATATAGGAAGTCCCATATGGGTTTTTAATTGATACAATGACCTTTAACCATCAGTGGCCTTGAAAGGTTAAACTATGGTCACGGATATTCTATCAATCTATCTATTACCAGACGCCTTAATCCCGTACGGGGTGGCCACAAACAAATCGCCTCCACGTCGCCCTGTCTCCCGCCATCTCACTGACCTCCTCCCAACTCACACCCCCCTCTCTCATATACCTCTCCACTCCATCCCTCCATCTCATCCTCGGCCTCCCCTTCCTTCTCCCCTCCTCCACCTCACTCACATACACTCTCCTCCTCAGTCTTTCACCCTCCATCCTCTCCACATGACCAAAGCACCTCAGTGTGTTCCTCTTAACGCTTCCTAACACATCAACATCCAAACCACAACTCTCCTCTATATCCTCATTTGTCAGCCTGTCTCTCCATGTGACTCCACAGGCTCCTCTTAAATACTCATTTCCACTGCTCTTACTCTTGACTTGTGTCCTTCCAACAACGTCCATGCTTCACTTCCATACATTAGAGTTGGTATCACAATACTGTCATGCAGTAACTTTTTCACTTCCATGCTCACTTCCCTGTTTCTTATCACTGCTTTCAAGGAACCAACAACCTTTCTTCCTTTTTGTACCCTTTCAAGTACTTCACCCTCCAAACTTCCATCCTTACTCATCAGACTCCCCAAGTACTGAAACGTACTCACTTTTCCATTTCCTGACCGTCCAACCCCACTGTACATTCATTGGCTTCACCTCTCTCGAAGACCATTACTTTACTTTTCTCTACATTCACCTTTAGACTCTGTTTCCTACACAATCTTCCAAACTCATCCACCAAGCCTTGCAGCTCCCCTTCCTCTTCACTTAACAACACAGTATCATCTGCAAACAACAGTACAGGGAGTTTCCAAACACAAATATTCAGGGGGCTATAATTGGAAACACAAATATTCAGGGGGCTATAATTGGAAACTCGTTAGAGAGAGATATTTACTATTACCAAGATACAGGAAGTCTGATATGGGCTTCCATTTGACAAAATGACCTTTGACCTTAAGTGACCTTGAAAGGTCAAATGCGAGATCACGGATTTTCAGAGAGAGTAACTTGAAAAATTTGCACCATTACCTAAGACATTATTTGTGTACTGTCAGTATATGGCAGTGTTGATTCAGTATTTAACAGGAAGTTAACAGCAAGAAGTAACTGTTTTCGGGCGAGGTTCGTTGTGCCTGGCACCACATGCCTTACAATTAGATGGGTGGGACCTAGAAAGAGGAATCGGGGAAAATTTCAATTGCAGTGAAACTTTTATTATTCGAGCGAGCAAAGTGGATGAGAACACCAAATTTAGTCAGTTTGGACCCCTAACATATGTACCTGAGTGAAAGATTTAACTTATCAGCAAGGAATGGGGGCAGGGGTCGGGAGAAAAACTTAGAAGTAGGCTACAGCAGTGAACTTTTTTGGATATCTCAGCCAATTTTGAAGTTACAAGAACGATAGACAACAGTTTGGAAATCGCAAAAAAATCCTTAATTATTTTCATTTCGTAGACAACCAGTAATTCCCAATAGTTTTTCCGTAAATCGAGGAAATGATTTTCTTAAAGACAGATTAGTGTAACAGCCAGCTGCACAAGAAGTAACGGTCTAAGGATGAGTAGTGTACCAGTATCTTCTGACGATTGCTGAAAGCAACCAAGTTTTGCCTTTATAAAACAAATAATACCTTCTGTTTGGCTTTTTTTTTTGGGGGGGGGGGAATTTTTGACTGGATCCTTGTCAAACTAACACAATACCTGATCGACGAAAGAAACTCTGAATTTCTTATTTCTGATTCGAATCGCAGTGCACCAAGAGATTTGGTGAAAGTAATTTTTGTGAGTGAGCAAAAAGCAAAATCATTTTTATCCTGCTAGGTCCCAAGCCCTAGACCTAAAATTAATACAAGAGGAGTATTTGTGTTAGGAAGTGTGAGGGAATATTGTTGGTGTAATCTAATTAGTTCCGTTTAGTATTTTTGTGACTCTCGATTCTTGTAGTAGGAGTTAAAGATGAATACAGGGAGTTTATCTTGATTTATTATCTTCAGAGAAAATCTTAAATTGAGCAGTGTATGTATTACAGAGACTGAATACACTAAGCAAGTCCAGTTGGACCCCTCTTCTTGTTCACTCTCTTCACTACCTGTCGGTTCTAATGCTAGCCTCCTTCTGAGCTCTGCTTCCTAAATTCTGGTGTAGCAGGGGTCGTGTCACGTGTGTTACACTGTTGTTGGAATGTTCTAGAAACCTGTGTGTGAGTATGTGTGTATATGTGTGTATGGTCACTAGGCATTGTTCGTATGCTATCTCGCTGACACACTACCTATATCATCCCCTGACTTGCTGCTTCCAGTGTATTGTCAACATTTCCTCAGTTACACTTGCAAGATCATTTCCCATTCCCAGGCTTGCCTGGTGCTCTGTCTATCTATCTATTTATCTATCTATCATGTTTTCTATAATTAATTGTATTTATAATATGGGGTCCTAACATTGCTCGGTCATGCGCTGGAGGTCCTCCAACAGTAGTTATCATTGACATATGCTAATCTATTAGTACATAATATTGATTATAATATTGTATACATATAATATTCATAGTAAATTGCAATGATCTAGAAATATTGCATTTTAAACAAGTTGTATACATATTTGAATAAATGCACTAAAGGTAAACTATTTAACTGTAATACAGTATGTACATGGGTTATTGTAGTGAAATGCATACATGCAAGAAAAAAAAAATAGTTTAAAATTAAGATTATGGTAAGAGATATTAATATTTCATTTAAAGATAATGCTACTGGTATGCCATACTTCTATATCATGGGTCATTCTTCTTTGTATTTTATATATATATATATATATATATATATATATATATATATATATATATATATATATATATATATATATATATATATATATATATATATATATATATATATATATATATATATATATATATATATATATATATATATACATATATATATATATATATATATATATATATATATATATATATATATATATATATATATATATATATATATATATATATATATATATATATACAAAATA
Organism: Coenobita brevimanus; assembly: GCF_032717465.1. NCBI lineage: Eukaryota > Metazoa > Arthropoda > Malacostraca > Decapoda > Coenobitidae > Coenobita > Coenobita brevimanus. The sequence continues at coordinate 24,972,749 of NC_137021.1, read as the reverse complement.
TGTACACTTCATTCAGGGGGGTTAACTTGGATGTTAACTCTACCCCTACTTAATACTGACTCCAAATTTGCAATTCTTGCATGCATTCTGTGCATTGCGAACAGCAGTACTGGAAATACAATGCAGAAGATTATAAAGACAGGAGGTGCTGGGCTATACACATAATATGGGTTGAACATACTCAAACTCAAATCTTCCCAGGGCTTCATTGTTTCATTGATCAGTTGCATAGTTTCAAACTTAGGTGAAGTCAACTTAATACTTGTGCTCATGTTTAAGTCCATATCAGGTAGTGGGTGGAAATGTTTGTGTGTATAATTGAGGATGGCGTAGTGAGTGATGGTGGATAAAGTGGACATGGCTGGTGTAAATACCACACAGTAGTCTGGTGCTATGTATAATCCTGAGGCTGAAGTATGAGATGGTGGTATATCTGGACAGACTATGTAAACTGATGTGTTATGAGTGAAATAAAAAAAAATGTGAGTGTCCGATGCATTGATGGTGTACAAGCTTATCTGGAGCAAAAGTGAAGTTGCAGTGATAATGAATATTGTTATTTCTGATGATAGACATTTCGGAAGCGACTGTATCAGTAGGCTGAAACGTGAAAATGTACGCAGGACAAAGATGAACAGCATGTGCGGCACTTTCGTTCAATCGTTGATTCACTTGCGAAAGTGACAGTGTTCCGTCTCTTGGAGACCATGATGAGTTCGGTGTCTGTGTTGATGTTGATGATGACCAAAGTGTTGTTATTTTTAGAGGGGAAGGAGTGTATTTGGTATACTGTGAACAGGTCGTCAGTTATGAATGGTACATGAATTACTACTGATGTTGGTGTTAGTGTTGCTTCTAAATATGGATAATATTGCATGAACTCCCGACTTCGGAACAAAGGTTTCAATTTATGTTTATCTATTCCTTGACTAATTAACTGACGTAGCTCATGAACTGGGAGTAAGTCAATTGTGATCCTTCCATCACCAGCATTCGAAATTCCTTGCATAAGTGCCCTGTAACGAACTCTAGTGTTGTCTAATTGTAGTAGAATTGTGTCAATATGTTCTGTGATGATCGAGAAGTGTTGGAAAAGTGTTATGTTACCTTCCATTTCATTTATTTTATCTACACTTTCGAGAGCTATGTTTTCTGCCTTTTTCAGATTTTTCACAATTGTCTTCATTGCTGAGTTATGTCCTGTGAAGAATTTATCTTGGTATGTTAGTACCTGAGCTATTTTATTAAATTTGTTGTTTATTTCTTTAAGGTTATCCTCTGTAGCCAATCCAAAGATCTTCCCAAGAACTGCGCCACCCAGGTCGAACAAACCGCGCTTTTGGTGAGTACGTGTGATGTTCCTGTCGCTCAATACCTCCGTTCCATAAGATGGGAGATTTTGGATCATGATGAGCATAGTTGACTTAGCCTGTTCTATTTTCCATTTGGCTAACTTCACTATTTCATTCACTTCCTTTGTGTTATGTGATTGTGAAACATAGTTTCCTATCATGAAGTCCAGGGTTCGCATAGGTTTCACTAGATTTTCTAGATAAGAAGGTAATTCATACAAGTAATCCAGACTTATTTCAGTACTCATGACGTCTTTTACGATTGACGTCGTGGCCGTTGGAGTTATGAGGCATCCTTGTCGTACTATGTGTTGGGGGTCTAAGTGCGCATATCCTCTTGCTATGTAGAGGAGAATTCGTAGCATAAGTCCCTTCATCGTTACCTACCGAAAAAAAAATCTATTAATTTCCTAATATGGTCATGCTGTGGTCGATGATAGTGATGATGTGTGTTACGGTTGAATGTTATTTCATTTATAGAAGGAGTTTAAATCGATATTTAATTCTCGTAAATGATGTACTGTAGATTTTATTGGAACAGTTGCACCTATGTTTGATTGTTTGGTATATGACCTTAATTTCTTTTTGTAATCGTTGTTGTTTTCTTGCTTGGTTTCTTGAGGTACATTCGCCTGTTCGGTTGTATCCGATGCTGAATAATTATTGGATAGTTCCCTTGAAACTCGTTTTAAATGGTCAATATGAACTTGTTTCTCTTCGCCAGTTGACAGTGACTTAATTAAAAAACTTTGTTTGCTTTTATGTTAATTACTCTGTATGGGCCCTAAAATTTTGGGGATAATTTATTGTCTCTCGTATGAATGATATCATAAACAATGTCTCCTAAGCTGATAGGTGAATCTCTTACCTTCTTGTTAAATGCCTCCGTCATTTCTTCCTTGGACATCGTTAATTGTTTTTTTACTCTTTTGTGTATGTCCTGGAATTCACGTAATCGGAGTTTAGAGTAATCATCGTAATTGTATATGGGCAGACTGTCACCTTCTAGGAGCTCATATGGTAGTTTTTTATCTGTCCCATATATAATGAAATGTGGTGTGTCACCTATGGATTTATTTATAGATCCATTAATTGAGGCTTCTACTCTGGGAATCCAATCATCCCAGCTTGCATAATTTTCACTGAGAATGTGTCGTAGCACATCTAATACCTTTTTGTTTTGTCTCTCTACTAACCCATTAGATGCTGGGTGATAGGCTATAACGTTAACCTTTTTAATGTATTGTTTACATATTTCTTGTAAGATATCAGAATTAAATTCTCCACCATTATCACTTATTAGTACCTTTGGGGTAGTAAAGCGACATATTATATTATCTGTTACTGCCTTTGCTACTGTCTCTGCTGTCTTATCTTTATTTGGAACTAAAATGACGTAACGGGAAAAATGATCCGTTGCTACGAATAAATATTGGTTATTATTGTATGATAATTGCATCTTGAGTAAATCAACAGCGACAACGTCCCATGGTTGATGTGGTACAGAGTAATTACCCATCGGTGCTGGTGTGATTGGGTATCCTTTGTGTTTTGCACATGATTCGCATCTGTCTATATGATTGTTTATATCTTTTCGTAATGAAGGCCAGTAATATAAGAGCTGGGCCTGTTTGAATGTCTTATCCTTTCCAGGATGTCCTGCATGTGGGCTATCGTGTATCGTTCGTAATACTTGGGGTATCATGTCATTAGGTACTACCAACTGGTTAGTATTTCTTTGGCGTTTTGGTTGTTTCGGGTTAATCTTGTATAATGTATTATTGACCATTGTGAATTGTTCGAGTGGTACATGCAGTTTGGGTAATTGTATGTCATCTCCACTTTCTAACTTGTATATAACTTTAGACCATATTGGGTCAAATCTCTGTGCTTTTGCGATATCATCGTGGTTTGGGATATTTCCTTTGAGATCTAACGCCGCGACCTGAATTGTGTTCGGGTTCCTAGATAATGCGTCAGCTACTATGTTCATTTTACCTTGTATATAATGAATTTGTACATTGTAGTTTTCAACTGTACATTTCCATCTTGCTCTCCTCCCAGAAAGGAGTTTTTCTTTAAACAACCCATTAGTGGTTTATGATCTGTGAATAAGTGGATTTGGTAACTATATACCAAATCTCGAATCTTTTCTAATGCAAAAACCACTGCAAGTGCCTCTAAGTCTGTAGTGCAATAATTTTTCTCTGCACCTTTTGTTTGTCTGCTGGCAAATGCAATTGGTTGATTCTTTCCTCTCTTATCTTCCTGCATCAGTACAGCCCCTAATCCTTTAACTGATGCGTCTGTACAAAAAAGAAATGATTTTGTGTAATCCGGATATGCTAAACAAGGTGCATTTGTTATTTTAATTTGTAGATTGTTAAATGCCCTTTTTTGTTCTTCTTCCCATTGGAATATAGCATCTTTTTTGAGTAGCTGGAATAGAGGAAAGGCTATATGAGAGAACTGTGGTACGAATGACCTATAGTACCCAGCTAGACCTAAAAATTGTCTAACTTCGTCAGTCGTAGTGGGTTCAGGAAAATCTCTCACTGCCTGCATTTTGTCATCAGTGGTCTGAATACCATTAGAACTTAATTTGTGGCCTAAGAAATTTATTTCCTTAAAGCAAAATTTGCATTTAGAAAGCTTAAGTTTTAAAGTAGCATCACTAAGCTTTTGTTGGAGTAAGTCTAATTTCTTGAGATGATCCATAATATTTTTCGTTGCGATTATAATATCGTCAAAATAAACAAATATTCCTTGTCCTAAAATTCCGGACAATACGTAATTCATAAGACGCTGGAATGTGCCTGGGGCTGTCCTCAGTCCCATCGGCATCCTGGTATATTGGTCGTGGCCTCTATTTGTGGAAAAGGCAGTGTATTTACGTGACTCTTCTTCAACCGGTATTTGGTAATAGCCATTTAGTAGATCGATTGTTGAGAATATATTATTCTCCGGTCCAATATTCTGTAGAACGTTGCTTAGCAATGGCATGGGAAATCGGTCTGGGATTGTGTGATTGTTTAGTTTACGGTAGTCTACTACCGCACACATTTCTCCATTTCTTTTGGGCACGAAGAAAAATGGGGCATTCCACGGGGAGACTGAAGGTTCAATAATTCCAAGTTTTAACATTTCATCGACATACTAATTTGCAAGTGTACATTGGGAGTGTGGGATGCGGTAGGCTGGTACGAAAATTGGTGGTGTTTCTGGGTGCACATTAATCTTGTGATTAATCAGGTTAGTACACCCTAATTGTTCTCCGGGTAATGCTACGGTGTCCCAGTGTGTTTCCAGCAGGGTTAACAAATAATTTTCTTCATCAAATTCATCTGAGTGAATTAAATTCTCTTTTATGTTTTCTCTATCCGTAGATTTTATCTCACTTGTCACTCTAGCTATAACTATTTCCTTCACAGGGGCGGGACTTTTTTCAATATTAACAATGCAAGTCCCCTTTTTCAACTGAACTTCCCCATTCATGTGATTAATTATGAATATCTGAGTTTGCCCTTCGTCGTTCATCTAACATAATGCGTTTTCTACTGACAATCCCTTTACTTTACATAATTCTTCTAAGACAAGAACAGTACTATTCCGTAATTTGCTCTTTATGGTAACTTTCATATAGGAATTAGGTGGTATAACTAAATCATTGGTGAGATGGGCTGGAAAAACTGATAAATCAGTACTGCTATCTGGGTCTCTAATTCTGGAGGCTGGGGCTGGTGGTGGGAGTGGATCTATACACTCATCTGTTTGTGTATGTTTGTTTAAGCTTTTAATATTACCAATTCTTTTTGGTTCTCTTTTACTAATCGGTGAGGGCTCTGATGGTATTTCCTTTATGAATTCATTGTCAAAGTCTATTCCATTCATTTGTGGGAGTAAAGTTATGTTCTCTGCTCTCATGGATCTTAAGCCCAGTAATATATGAGCTTTAATTGCTAAGTTTTCAACGATATAGAAAAATCCAGAGAATGGTCTTGTAGTCTCTGTGAAACTGATATTAAACCTTATCATACCTTTTACTGTATTTTTTTTTCCATCTACCGTATATAAATCTAAATTAGCTTCTTCCAGAAAAGTTACTTTCTTCTTATTTTTAAGAGTTCTATTTATTTCTTCATGTGTTATTAAGTTCACTGGAGAGCCTGTGTCTAAAAATAAGGAAACGTTTTGATCCTCACATACAGCTGGTATCAAGACACACTCATTTCCCAACATGCCTCCTATATGAATTTTAGACTTGCTTTTCTTTACGTTTGTTCGTTTTTTGTCATGACTTGGTCTTGCCCCGATTTGAACATAGACACAATTTTTTCTACTGTTTTGCAGTTACTGGTCCAGTGCCCTTGGCATCTGTGATGCCTACAGTAAGGACCAAATCCTTGTGTCTTTTGTCTATCCTCTTTTGTTTTGATAAAGCATTCATACCTTGTGTGTCCTGGTTTTGCACAATAATGACATAGAATGGACCTATCTCTTGACTGTGACCTACGAGGTGACATCCCATATGTAGTGTTGTTTGTGGCGCAAGATCTGCTTGGGCTGTGCGTAAACTTATGAAGGTGCCTGTAGCCTGGTGTTTGTGATCAAACCCTCATCACGTTTAGTTGTTTGCTCTGCCTACTTTCGGGTCGCGATCGATTTTGTTCTCTGTTTGGGGTCGGTGTAGATGTTTTCACAGCTGATACTGTCTCAGGTACTCTCATTCTACTAGAATGTGCGGGTGTGTCGACCATACCTGCTTTACTGCACTGCATCTCTACCTCGTTCATTAACTCTAGTAAACACATGCCTGGGGTGTACGCGATCGTCTTGGCGATCTTAACCCGCCCCGTCCCGTCCACTTTTTGACCACTGGTATCCCCCAATCTCGACCATTTTTCGACCCTTTTTTTTTTGGCTAAAACTTTCGCTTTTGGTGAGAAACATCGAAAATTCATAGAGAAATCGCTCACCTGAGGTTTAAAATACTCATTACAGGTAGGAGAGCCTCCTTACCTTACTGGGTTTTCTATCAGGCTGGCACCAAAGAAAACGAGTTCTATGGGAGGATAACTATTTCACACCACTCATAAACGGTATTGATTTATTTACTGTTACGAATTTATATGTAGTACAAGAGTATATTGGTTTTCAAGTAGTAATATAGGCATTATAAGCATTGTTTCACTCACTAATACCTGACCTTTTTTTGCCACATTACCTGATCATCATTTCTAACTGTTTCTTCCTCTAATGCTATGTAAAGTTTGTCCTCCACATTGTCATTGATTGGGGAATCACTCTGGCCCTGAATTTCGTACCGTGGCATGACATGGCTATACTGGCCAGGTCACTGATAACAGGTGAATTGCTGAGAAAAGGGCATGCAAGGGGGGGAGGAGGTCATGCTGGGTAAGGCATTGTCTCTTCCTGGCATCTTGTTGAGGAAGGTGTCCCGTGTATATGTACCAAAAATGACTCGCGAAAATTGAAAATTGTGGAAATTATGAACCTTGCAATTGCAGGACGTTGAAGTACGTCCTCGGGATTAGCTGTGACAAAACGTGAGGACGTGGAAGTACGTCCTTGGGACGGTGCGGGTTAAGGATCCTATCAGGTAATTTACACAAGGCAGCTACATAACCAATGATGTCCACGACGATGTCTGGGGACATCTTTCCATCATCTGTTATCCAATTTGAGTTTTCCAAAGTAACTAACAATGTTTTTTTGATTGTGGAGACATCGACAGTTATTTCACTGAGCACATGGTTTGTAGTGTGCTCCCTTACAAGATCTACAATCTTACGTAATTCTGGAATTATACCTGGCAAGAAGTTCATATCTCCAGAAAACTTCTTCAAAAATTCTGTTTTAAATTCATCATATGTCCTAGCCTTGAGGAGCTTATCTGATCTCAATAAATTGCTTGCTGGACATCTTTCCTGGCTTATGCAAGATGAAAAATGGCAATTTTCTCTTGTTCATCGAGGATGTGTCGCTTGATGAACATTTGTTCGCACTGACTGACCAATGAAATGACGTCAATACGATCTTTTTCTGTGCCAGAGAATTTTGAGGCAGTTTTATCTTCATGGTAAACATAAACATGAGGTGGGGAAGTTTGATCCGTGGTATTTGTTTCGTTATTCATTTTCACTGTTTGCTCTGTTAATTTAACTTGGACTTGTTTATTGTTGTGTGAGGGAATGGTGGAATATGATTCGTCTGCACGTTGAACTATATCAAGTATATTTTCATAGGAATGCAAGGCAGAAACTAAGTCCTCACTTGCTACATCAGAGGGGGTTTCCCACTCATCATCTAGAACTGACATATTTGTTTCTTGATCTTTAGTTTGTGTTGCATTTTGTACAATGGGTGTGTTGCCTTGGTGCTCTCCTAATTGTGAATCTGTTGTTGGAACTAATTGTTTTTCATCTGGTATTAACGTGGGTGGTGGCAAAAATATCCCTGTCATTAAGATATGGTGTTATGAAATGCACCTTTTGTTATATGTCCTAACTAAGTAGATGAGTAAATGAGTTGTAATAAATGATAGATAGTGAGTGTATAAGTGTATATATAGAAATAAGTAAAGGAGTTGAATATACCTAATTTTACAATTGAGAAGAAATGAGTAAGTATAATTTCACCCACTTGATACAGATCGGAGAGGCGTGTCGATGCAACTGTCGATCTCGGAAGAAAAATGCAGGGTTGACTGAAGATCTCTTGATAATTCTAGTGCTGTGTTGATGGACGATATTACTCAGGAAATTCCATGGCCTGGTGCTTGTGGTGGTTAACAGCTGTCACAGGCAAACCTCAGCATAGAACGTCGAATTTCCAACTCAATACTGTGGAAATAAATGAGTATGAGTAGGAGCTATGTGAATAATGAGTAATGAGCAGTGGGTGAGAAGTGCCTGGTGTCAGTCACACGTTGCTTGGCGTGGCCTTATGTCAGCAAACTCGCGTGGTGATGTCATCTCAGCAGATACACATGGTGACGTCGGCTTCCCACACTGGTAGCTGTGGTGAGTAACTGAGTAGCAATGCATAACCTGGTTGAAGAAAGGTAAGATGCGTTACAAATGTGGCTCTGATGTTTTGCTGTGTGTCTTGACCTCTGCGTCAGCAATGGAGGTAAGCGGGAGAGAGTGTTGGGGTTTTGTGTGCTTGTTGGTTTGATCTTTCTTTTTCTTTACTTGCTTTGTTTTTTATTCTTCTTGCTGCTGCTTGAAGTTACGTGAAGATCATAGAGTTGTTTTGTAGACTTGTAGGCTCATAGGCTTGTAGGCTGTATTTTGTAGGAATTCACTGTAGAACTGAAGCTAATTTTGTAGAGTCTCGCCTGTTTTTGTAGAAATTCACTCTTGAATAGAAGACGAGGTCCGTACATTCGCTGCCAACCAAATGTGACTCTCGATTCTTGTAGAAGGAGTTAAAGATGAATACAGGGAGTTTATCTTGATTTATTATCTTCAGAGAAAATCTTAAGTTGAGCAGTGTATGTATTACAGAGACTGAATACACTAAGTCTAGTTGGACCCCTCTTCTTGCTCACTCTCTCCACTACCTGTCGGTTCTAATGCTAGCCTCCTTCTGAGCTCTGCTTCCTAAATTCTGGTGTAGCAGGGGTCGTGTCACGTGTGTTACACTGTTGTTGGAATATTCTAGAAACCTGTGTGTGAGTATGTGTGTATATGTGTGTATGGTCACTAGGCATTGTTCATATGCTATCTCGCTGACACACTACCTATATCATCCCCTGACTTGCTGCTTCCAGTGTATTGTCAACATTTCCTCAGTTACACTTGCAAGATCATTTCCCGTTCCCAGGCTTGTGTGGTGCTCTGTCTATCTATTTATCTATCTATCTATCATGTTTGCTATAATTTATTGTATTTATAATATGGAGTCCTAACATTTTCAGGTCAGGAAATCAGAGGAAAATGAGCCACATGAGCCAGTATTCAGCACTGCTTGACCTGCTTGCTCACTCGGACACGTTCCACACATTCAGCGCGGTCGCCCACCTGTTACATGTTTAATAACATGCTAATGAACACAGTGCGTCATTAAGGAGAACATATTTTAAATAAGTATGATAGCTAATTTATATATATATATATATATATATATATATATATATATATATATATATATATATGTCCCATTGGAGCCCAGTGTCCGGAATATTGGACAGAACTGGGATTTTTCAAGTCTTCATAAAGTAGGGAACCCCCGGGTAGGGACCTATGAGCTTTGCGACTATGAGCCGATAGGTGGAGGGTGGTACGCTTCGTACCCACCCGGTGCCATGCCTCGCCCAGCACCCCTGGGATCCTAGGGGTTAAATATATATATATATATATATATATATATATATATATATATATATATATATATATATATATATATATATATATATATATATATATAAATATATATAAATTCCCAAACGCTTCAATCCCGTTTGGGGTGGCCACAAACAAATCGCCTCCAAGTCGCCCTGTCCCCCGCCATTTCACTGCCCTGCTCCCAAGTCACACCCCCTTCTCTCATATACCTCTCCACCCCATCCTACCATCTCATCCTCGGCCTCCCCCTCCCTTTTCCCCCCTCCACCTCACTCACATTCACTCTCTTCGTCAGTCTTTCACCCTCCATCCTCTCCACATGGCCAAACCACCTCAGTGTGTTCCTCATAATGCTTCCTATCACATCCACATCTACACCACAACGCTTCTTTTTATCCTCATTCGTCAGCCTGTCTCTCCATGTGACTCCATAGGCTCCTCTTAAATAACTCATTTCCACTGCTCTCACTCTTGACTTGTGTCCTTCCAACAACGTCCAAGCTTCACTTCCATACGTTAGAGTTGGTATCACAATACTGTCATGTAGTAACTTTTTCACTTCCATGCTCACTTCCCTGTTTCTTATCACTGCTTTCAAAGAACCAGCAACCTTTCTTCCCTGCTGTACCCTTTCAAGTACTTCACCCTCCAAATCTCCATTCTTACTCATCACACTACCCAAGTACTTAAACGTACTCACATTTTCCAATTCCTCACCATCCAACCTCGCTGTACATTCACTGACTTCACCTCTCTCAAAGACCATCACTTTACTCTTCCCTACATTTACCTTTAGATTCCGTTTCTTACACACTCTCCCAAACTCATCCACCAAGCCTTGCAGCTCCCTTTCGTCTTCACTCAACAACACAGTATCATCTGCAAACAACAGTACAGGGAGTTTCCAAACACTATCCTCTCTCACCAGGGCCACTCCAACATCCACTACCCTACCTTGTACCTCTTTTATTACCCCCATCCATGTACAGATTGAACAACCATGGAGACATGACACATCCCTGTTTCAACCCAACCTTCAAAGAGAAAAATTCACTTAGTTCACCATCCACACGCACTGCAGCCTTAGCACCATCATACATACTCTTCACAGCATTCAACAACTTCCCATCTACTCCATATATTCTTAATACTTTCCACAATCCTTGTCTATCCACCCTGTCATATGCTTTCTCCAAATCCATGAAAGCCGCATATAACTTCTTTCCCTTCTCTAGAAACTTTTCCACTAAAGATCTAAGAATGAATATCTGATCTACACAACCTCTTCCCTTCCTAAAGCCTCCCTGTTCTTCTCCAACTAATTTCTCTGTTCCTTCTCTAACTCTGTCAATAAGTATATATATATATATATATATATATATATATATATATATATATATATATATATATATATATATATATATATATATATGCAAAATAACCACAGGAGAAATGAAAGGAGCAACAGTGAGTACTTTCGTATATTACATCTTCAGACAGAGTGAGACAGAAACGTAAAGGGTTGAGGTGTTTTATGCACACCCACAGCTGGGGGTGGCATACAGAACAAAGGATGACCTGAATTTTTACCTGCGGCTTAACTTATGGTCACCTGCAGTAGGGAATGGCACACAACAAAGGATGACCTGAATCCAAAAATAGGTGATGCACAGAGCAAGAGGTATCTTTCCTTTTTCATCCTTAGGGATGCACGTGACAAAGGAGGAGGGAGTAGGAGGGGAGGAAAGGGGAGGGGAAGGGAGGGGGAAGGGGGAGGGGAAGGGAGGGGGAAGGGGGAGGGGAAGAGGGGAAGGGGGAAGGGGAGAGGGGGGAGGAGGAGGGGGAGGGATGGGGAAGGGGGAGGGGAGGAGGGGAAGGGGAGAGGGGGGAGGGAGGAGGAGGAGGGGATAAATACTGCTGCTTAAGACCTAGAGGATTAATGCTGTGTGGTGTGACTACACTACCAGGAGATGACATTGAACAATCAGTTGTTAGTCTGGGGGATACTGCTTTAAAATTAATTCAGTTAACAATTTATCACACTTATAATGACCATAGCTCATGTTTACATTTTCATATGTGCCAGAAATTAGACAAGATTCTATTACATTTCTTTCATCTAAGGTTTTTGATCTTGCTAGAATCTTAGAGCCTGCCCAGTCAATATGGTGATCACTGGATGCTTTGTGCTGAAATAAACCACTACTCTGTTGGGCTGTCCTTACACTGTATTAATGTTGTGAGATTCTAGTTTGCCAATCTTTTCCAGTTTGTCCTATGTAAAATTTGTTACAGCTTTTACACGGGATTTTGTAAACAACGCATGAATTACTGAAAGGGCTGTTCTTGATGAGGGTTTTTTTGATGGTGTTCTCATATTTGAATACTACCTGTACATTAAGTTTCCTCAGTATGTGAACAACATCAAGAAATTTTCCCGGAAGGGGAGGACAAGGGTTCTTTGAATATTCTGGCAATGTGGATAATTAGTTTTCCCTTCAAGGAATCGTTTCCTGGCTGTATTGTGGCACTGAGTTAGTATACTTTGTGGATATTTTAGCTTCTTTTCAATGCTCTGAATCATTTTCAGTTCATCATCTAAAAATTCTGGGTCTGAAAATCTATATGCTCTTAAGTACATGGATATGTGAAAAGAAGAAGCTGATTACGAATAAAGAGTTATGTCCACTAGCAGTAAGCGAAACCAAAGCTGCATTTCATTTAGAGATAAGGAACAGATTTAAGGCTCTAAGATGTGGTGATGAGTTAACTGACAAACTAACAAAATTGATAAGGGAATCAGTGAAGGTAGCAGGGCAAACTAATGCAACCAGAGTCAAAAAGAATTAAAAAACGACCTTCGAGCTCATGAAAATAAGAAAGGGGATGAAAGTAAAACCAAAGATGAAGTACAGAGGGAAGAATTAAGCACAGTTACCTAGTAAACAAGAAAGAAAACGAAAGCAAAAAAAATCAGATCAAAGAAATAATAAAAAAGGCAAAAGTCTGAAACTGGTGTGAAGCAAAATGGCACTAGGAATGCAACGTATTGTAACCCTGAAAGACAAAAATGTGAAGTCAATAAATGAATAGAGATGATGACGAAAGGAGCTGAAGAATTTTACAAAGAACGGTATGCATCAAAGACAGTAGTACCGATAGCTAACTTTTTATTTGACACAAAAAGTACCAGACGATGCAAAAATTTAAAAGTATAAAAAGAGAGAAGACCCCAGAGGAGGGAATAGCAGCAAATTTACTGTCGGATACGGAAGTAGATGTTCAAAACTGGCTTGCCCACTTTTTAACTCAGTGCATAAAGAAGTATGATGTAAAGCAATATTTATTTCGTTTTACAAGAAAGGCATCTCAGAAGATTTTAGTAACTATCGACCTATTGGCTTAGTATCAGTTATTTACAAACTATTCACTAAAGTACGAACAGAATAACAAAAAAAAATTTGAAGAAATCTAAACTCGTCTTCAGGCAAGATTCCGAAGCGGGTATTCGACTTCTGTTCATGTACACACAACGAATCAGCTAACTGAGAAAACAACAGAATATAATAAACCCCTCTGGTTAGGTTTTGTCAAGTAAGAAAAGGCTTACAACTCAGTGCATCACATAGCAATTATAAAGTCATTGTCGGAATAAGAAGTTCGCGAGAAAATTGTAAAACAGATCGAAAGCATACATAAAGAGGGAACTGCTACAGTTGAGTTACATAAAGGCTAAGAAAAAATTAAGATTTAGAATGGTGTGCGTCAGGGAAATACAATTTCACCAAAATAATTTACAACGTGCCTTGCAAGCATTTTCAGAGAGCTAGCTTGGGAGAACAACGTCAGTATAGATGGGAAAACTTAAACGATTTAAAATTTGCAGATGACATTCTCTTTAGCAAAATAAAAGGATGCTTTACATGGATTGAAAGGTTTCGGTAAACATGTAGACGTCACGAGAAGTAGCTTGCCAGCAAGTTTGAAACGAAAAGTACATAATGAATGTATAATCCCAGATATAACGTACAGTTGTTAGACTTGGTAACTGACATAATCGATGGGAAACCAAAAAATCCATTCTCAGAAAGCAATGAAAAGGTCATTCTTGAGAATATTGTTGAGGGCCAGAAAAAGATTAAAGTAGAAGACGTTATAGAAATTATAAAAGAAACGAAATGGAGGAGGGCAGATTATGTAGCTGTATCGTGACCCAGTACTGATTAAGGTGCATACAGACTTCAGATAAGTGTTCCATTTCCCCAGCAAGATTTTTTATCCAGTGAGTGCATTCACACAAGCTTATCCCGTTACCAAGACAACCAGGACGCCTGTACAGTAGACATGTCTGAACACCTGAGTTGACATCATGCCTAGATATGACTGTGATGAAACTGTCAAGTCACTTACCCAACCCCAAATTAATAAATTAACAACCCGCAGTTGAAAGAAACTTTAGCAACATTTATTGCCATATTGATGCATTCAAGGATCCTCCAAATTCACTACTGCTAGACGAAATCAGAAGCCTAAAGACCGAGTCTGCTCAAATAAAACTCATAATGGACGATGTGGAGCGATTATCTTGAAGCCTGGACGATGTATACATCACACACCAACAACAAAAGTTTTTAGATATACTGGATGGAGAAACTTAATTATGACGTGGTTAGAAGAAGAAGATGACATCGATATGGCAGACGCTGCCAAAGTGAGGGCAGTGTTCAAGGCGGCAGGACTCTTGAACAATATAAACTAATAACCACATCAAGTATTACTGCAAAAACTGTGTTTTGATTTGGGATGGTGAATTGTAGCCAGGTATGCTCCATCTTTTTTCTAGATGATATTAACAGCTATAACTCTAATGAGCTTAACATGTGTGCATGGAACATAGCAGACGTTAGATACAAGCTACAAAACCCTAAAAATCTTTCCCCTCTTGCTAAATTTTTACATTGCATGGTTACTGAAGACAAAAAACAGAACTAGTATTAATGTTCCAGGTTATTATGTGTATTCTAACCTTTCGATACACAGCCAAAACCATGGTTGTGTTCCCATGTTGGTTAAATGCTCATTAGTGAAACTTATAATACAGGTTTATGTCGGTTGTGAGGGCCACGTTTGGCTGGAATTATCCTGCTACCAACAGACTTTATCTGGAGGCATGTATATACCACCTGAGGAGTGTGTATATGTATATATATATATCATCATCAGCCGTTTGAGTATCCACTGCAGGACCGGCCTATCCCGACCGAAATGGGAACGATACAGCCAATGTATCTCAACCAAGTGGCTTAGGCTGTCTGGTAGAGATTGTATGAAGGGTGAGAAGTGCTTGTAAGTGTAACTGTAGTGTTGGAGTGGCTTTGGATGTGTGTGTAGTCTGTGAACCAAGTGTAATCGGCCCGCACAAGCCGACTGGGTGCAAGCATAGTGTATAGTAAGCGACACTGGTTCAAACACAGCTCCCCTTGTGTCCGCCAAAGTAGCATGTGGCCGGGTGAACACTCCCAGAGTTTATTACCCTGGCGGGGCGCGAACCCTGGTTCACCCGTGTACGAAACGCACACTCTACCACTGTACCACAGAGGATATATATATATATATATATATATATATATATATATATATATATATATATATCTATCTATCTATCTATCTATATATATCAATATCTGTCTATCTATCTATCTATCTATCTATCTATATATATATATTGGGGGAGGCAGTGGCTGAATAGGTAGAGAGGCGGCCTGCAGTCCTGATGGACACAGATTCGAATCCCGGCTGGGGCAGGGAACAGTTTAAGGATTTGAATTTTATAAAAACATACTTTCCTGATCTACCAGATGACCCGCCGACATGTTTTAAAAATACCCCCGCTAATACCAATACACCAGTCCTGTATGAGACAGCCCAAGCATGTATTCAATATGGACGGTGGGTGTTAGCACCGAAGTGGTGACATGTGGAGATTTTAGAAGACTACTGGGCCTTGGGATAGGCTACTGCCCCCGATATATAGGCCCTGAAGCATTTGCCCAGAGCCGGACACATTTAAAGGTGTGTATATGTGTGTGTGTGTGTGTGTGTGTGTGTGTGTGTGTGTGTGTGTGTGTGTGCGGAGGATATCTATCTATCTATCTATCTATAATATAATCATTTAAGTGTGTGTGTGTGTGTGTGTGTGTGTGTGTGTGTGTGTGTGCGGAGGATGCTGGAAAAAGGATTTTGAAACTTAGCAGGATGGTTAGAATTATCTCTCCAGACGTTAAGTATCAAATTCATGACGATTGATATTTTCTGAAGGAATGTTTTGCACATTAATAATAATTGTCCTGATTGGTATTACATTACAGGGCATTTCCTTGGAGTTTCATGCTTCACCACAAGAATGGCACTCAATCGAGCTCATGCTTCAACGCATAATCATTGCTGGCGAGTAAAGAGAAGAACTGTTCAGAAACAGTTCTCATTTACGGAAGTGTTGAACATCGATGCAACTATTCATTGGTTTCCTGCAACAGGGAGGGTAGCGCGCGCGCGTGCGTGCGTGCGTGTGTGTGTGTGTGTGTGTGTGTGTGTGTGTGTGTGTGTGTGTGTGTGTGTGTGTGTGTGTGTGTGTGTTTTGCAGCAAAATCTAGGAAAATTATTTTTATGAAACTCGGCAAAAATGTTGGAACTGGGGTCGAGATGGGCTTGTTTCAGTTTCATGTCGATTAATATTATCTGAAGGGGTATCCTGCCTCTCATAGATGTCCCCATTGGTGTAACCATATGAGAACGTGGATGAGGCAGCGGGGCATTTTTGTGGAATATCATGCATCTTTTGAGAGAGAGAGAGAGAGAGAGAGAGAGAGAGAGAGAGAGAGAGAGAGAGAGAGGTTGTACATTTACAGTCAGATGTCTGTTAATACATTGGCGCTACAAACAGACGATATTATTGAGCTGAAAATGGTGGTACATGTAGTGGTGGTGGTTGTAGCTACAGTATAAGGGTGGTGGTGGTGGTGGTGGTGGCGGCAGATGTGATCATAGTAGTAGCTGTTATGTTGGTGGTGATAACTGCGATGGTGGTGTGATGGTGGTAGCTGTGATGGTGAAGGTGGTGGTAGCAGCAATGACGGTGATGGTGGTGGTAGTAGGTGTGGTGGAGGTGGAGGTGGAAGGTGCGATGATGATGGTGGTGGTAACGTGGTGGTGTTAGTTGTGGTACAAGTGATGATGATAATGGTGGTGATAGCTGTGATGATAATTGTGATGGTGGTGGTAACTGTGCTGGTAGAAGTGGTGGTGGTGGTAACTGTGGTGGCGGTGATGGTAGCATTGTCTGTGGTGATGATAGCGGTTCAGAAATGTCTCTTATGTGGACAACTTCTAGCTCTAAAGCAGTACGTTGTTCAGAGATGGCTCAAATTTGGACAGGTGCTGAGCGACCTGTTAGGGCAATGATGGTGAGAGACTGATGCAGGGCTTCTCGGGTATGTGCAAGGACAGCACAGTCATCAGCGTACCGTAGCTTTAGGAAATCAGCCAGTTTAGTTTTGAATTGTGCTTGAAGACGGCTGAGATTAAATAAGTTTTCATCTGCATGGAACTAAATTCTTATTCCATCATCAGGGTTCATTTCTCGGTAACTTATAAGGGTGACTGCAGTGAGACAGATGTTGAGAACGACAGGAGCCGGGACATATCCATGCTCTGGGCCCACATCCGCACTGAAAAGTTTGGATTTGCTCTCATCTAAAGACACACGAGCATACAGATTGTCATGCAGGCTCCTTAGGATGTTAAGAAAATTGTTTGGAAATCCAAATTATGACAGATAATTCCATAAAGGTTCTCTATTGACAGTGTCAAAAGCCTTTGTAAGATTGACGAGTGCAGTATACAGATCACAGTTCTCCTGACATTTCATTTGTAACTGTCGGGCAAGAAAGACTATATCACAGGACTTTCACTCTTTCCGAAATCCACATTGTGTGTGAGGAAGTTTTGAGTCAGTCTAGTTAACATTATCTTGGCTAGTCCTTTGCTTGCATTCACAAGGCAGGAGATACCTCTTCTGCTGTCACGCTTTGAGCGATCACCTTTCTTCCTGTACCTGAGTACAACATCTGACGTTACGTTACCTTCTCTAAGGCCTCCCCGTTAGGGGTACGTAGTTGGGTATCCGTTTCTGGCTGCTTAGTTCCACTATATGCTGCAGAAGTGTCATCATGCTAGCGGCCATTGAACCAGTGCTGCCTATGTGCAAAACTCGAGCCAACGACTTCCAGTGACGTCAATGATCTATCACTGTCACCCTTTCCTGTAGCAATTGGTCTTTTGATTTTGATGAAAGATATAAATGGGAGGTGAGTATAGCAGTGGGCTTGCGCAATAAATGAATTTGACGTGACAGTGAGGGTGTGCAGGCTTTACTGCCACGTGACTTGGCCCTACTTAGTCTCTGATGGTGGCATGAAGATTCACGACCACCATCTGCTGAGCAGGGTTGTAGGAGTTTGCCGGGAGCTCTGTCTGTCGAGCACCGCCTTCCGTGGGACTCGACTCACGGAAGCAGAGGTATACTGAGCAACCCAAATCTCTCTCTCTTTCTCTCTCTCTCTCTCTCTCTCTCTCTCTCTCTCTCTCTCTCTCTCTCTCTCTCTCTCTCTCTCTCTCTCTCTCATTTTTAGCTATGTGAATTAATCAAAGACATCGCCCTGCCTAAGACAATTACACATATATATAATGTCATTAAACATATCTAGCTGCCTATTGCAAAATACGTTAATCCCGTAAGGGATGGCCACAAACAAATACCCTCCATGTTACCAGTCCCCAGCCATTTAACTGCCCTCCCCCCAGCTCACACCACACCACCCTCTCTCATATACCTCCCCACTCCATCCTTACACCTCATCCTCGGTCTCCTCCTCCTCTCACGGCAGCCATCTTGGAATAACGCGTTCACCAGCGCTCTGCATATCCAAGTGTTTTAGCAACAAGTTTGAGTGAATATTGGTGTGAAAGTGAATAGATCAGTGTATAGGAGTCCTAGACATATTTCCTTCGTGTAAAGTATTTAAACAGATTTCATGTAAAAGTTTTTGAGCGAGTTAAAGGTGTAAAGCATTCGCGTGTCCCTTTGTTTACATAATATTCCCACCCTCTACATTGTATTCCTGCCCTTTCCTGCCTTTTTTTCTGGTCTCAGTCATATTATAGTTTATTTTCCCACAGATCAAGGTCAGTTAGAACGATATCTAGAAAGTAGATTCTTTTCTCACCAGTCAATGGCGTAGTGTACTAAGAGTATTTACCTACCAGCTCTCTTTGTTTTGGTTCCCACTATCAGCCTTGTACATCTTACTGTGAAGTCTAATGTTAACAAATATTAACTGAGTTGCTTGCTACTTTAGTGCAAGTGAATAGCATTGTCTTCTGTATAGAGTAACAACTGTGTGATTGATGTTACACCAGTGAAGTAGTTTTTTCACTATAAACAGTTGTCCACTGAGTGAAGCTAGGTTTTTATTTTGATTTCTCCCCAACATTCCAGTGTTATTTTTTTTTCCTTTTTTCTCCCAGTGAATCAGTTTATGGTGTATTTCCACAATTAATGGTAAGTTAGATAATACCATAGCAAGTAGATTTTCTTTTCATTTTACACAATTCATGGTAAGTTAGGTTGTACCACAGCAAGCAGATTTTTCTAGTCTTATTACACTGGTAAAAGAATTAATGTAGGTTGGATTGTGCCATAGCAGGTAGATTTTCTATTCTTTTTACATTGGTAAAGGAAGATAGTATGTAAAAATTAAGTGAATATTCCTAGAAACTCAATATTTCATTTATAGAGTAAATTGTCCATTTGTAACAACATCCCTTAACCAGTTGTATATTATTTTTTATTTTTGTGGGATTTTGGAAATATTGCTGCAAAATGCCATCTATATTGTAGATCTGCCAGGTGTGTACTGGTCGTTTTGCACCTCAATATTTTTCGGATTACTTTTCGACACGTGTGCAAACTATGCATCATGAGAAGAGATCTAGAAAATGGTTTAGCCGAATTGCAGAGAAATTACAGGGAACTCAAGGCAGAGTTTGAGATATGGAAAGAGTTTGTGTAGCGGCAAACGTAGGAGTCAGCAACAGTACTCAAGAAAGAAGACGCATACAAACTGAGCTCGTACAAGCCCCCGCCAATCAGGCAGTTACAAATGATAGTGTACCAGTACCTTCCTCACCCAGCGATTCAGTACGTTCCTCGCCAAGCGAAGTCCCCAATACTATGGTAAGAAATGGTGCAAAACCCGGAAAAGGTACGAGGATGTACCTTCCCATAACTACGTACAATCGCTACCAGATCCTTGCTGAAGCGGTTGATGAGAGAAGAAACAAGGCTTATTGGGGACTCTATTGTACGCAGTCAGCTGGAGGAATTTTGTGGACGCGCCCCCAGCAGCAGAAAGAGGTACTGTTTTCAAGGAGGTGGACTATGTATCACAGAAGCCTGCGATGAGGTCACAAAAGACGCAGATGATAAAAGTCTATAAGTCTTCCATGTTGGTACGAATGATATGAAGTGCAATAGATTGGAGGAATTGCTAGCAAAGTATCATGAAATGATCAAACGATTCAAAACTAAGTCCACTAATGTGATAATATCTGGTATACTCCCAAGGATCAAGGCAGAGAATAGTTTCTATGATAAGGCCTTCAGCACAAATAACCGACTCAAATCTCTGTGCACACAAGAAGGAGTCGACTTTGTCAATCTGTGGGACCAGTTTTATGAGCATCATACTCTATTCCAGAAAGATGGTTTCCATTTGAACTCAGTAGGAGCAGCACAACTAGGTAGACTTATACATGATAAAGTCGCCCTCTTCAAATATAAAAAAGCAGAATGTCCAGGAGCAGTAACCTCAACACAATTACCGGCAGAGTCAGATCACCAACTGTTTGGGATGGAATTAGAGTCTTCTATGTTAACGCACGTAGTCTACGTAATAAGTTTGAGGATTTAGAATTTCTTATTTACCTAGAAAATTATGACATTGTTGGCATCACAGAGTCCTGGATTAACACATCTGACCGTAACTCTCTTGCGGAATACTCATTAACAGGGTACAACATTTTCAGCTGTGAGTGACCACATCGAGCTGGTGGCGGTGTTTTACTATATGTGAAAACTAGTCTCCACCCCCTTGTACTATCCAAACCCAGTATTCCCAACATAGATGCCAGTTATGTTCAGCTAAGTATTAATTCACACAAAATAAATATATGTCTCGTCTATCGTCCTCAAGCACAGTCAACTGAGACAGATGAAAAACTTTATGATCAAATTGCGGAAATTTGTTGTCAAGAGGATATCGTAATTTTTGAAGACTTTAATCTACCGGTAACAAAGTGGGGTGAACCGCTAACAGCACACTCAGGACAAGAGCTTTACACGAATCTTCAAGAAAGCGCCCTTTCCCAACACGTAGAATATCCAACGATAGGAAACAATATCCTAGACATCATCTTGACAACAAATGATAACCTAGTCAACAACGTTGAAATAGGACCTGAGTTTAGTTCCAGTGATCATCGAATTATACAGTTTAATATTACTACTGAAAAAGTAAAAGAAACGGAGAGCAAAGAAAAGGTCCCAGATTATCGTAGAGCTGATTTCAGCAGGCTCAGAGTGCTACTTTCAACAGCAGATTGGATTCAAATGTCTGAAACCGATGACATAAACCAAGCATGGGAAATATTCACCAAAAAATTTAACGAAGCGGTAGAGTCATGTGTGTCACTACGTAACAGGCGTCCAGCTGGTAACAGTAAACCAAAATGGTGGTCCAGTGAAATTAAAAGTGACTTAATAGCCAAAAAACAGGCATACCATAATTATAAAACTACACAAAATAATGATGATAAATTACAGTACGAAAATCTACGCCGCATATCAAAAAGACTTATTAACCCTTTCAGATCTTTTGGCCATTATAGTGGCTTTCTCGCTCGTGGTCTCCTAGCCACTCCCGTGGCAGCATATTTAGGCATGAATGAAAACTGTTGCGTGAGGCTGGTGAATGAAATAAGGATACAAGCCGCTCCCTAGACCCCTCTGCTTCTACCAGGCATGTGTAGATCACAATATTTTAGTTTACACAGTCTGGGAAGAGCTAATCATGGTGGGGGGTTGGGTTGCACGTATTGGTTCTATTATACTGTTGATCTGGCAATATTTTTTACTATTTTAGTACCAGACAGATCATTTAGGAAAAGAATATTTGCAAAATATTTTTACTGCTCTGGAGGATACATAGCTCTCACCTCCCTCCTCCCTTTCATATCCCCTTTCCTCCACCCCCCCTACCTCCCACCGATCCCCCACCCCTCTACCTCCCACCCTTCCACCCTCCACTCTCTCTCTAATCCCCCACCCCCTACATCCTCCACCCTCCTGCCTCCCACCGATCCCCCACCCCTCTACCTCCCACCCTCCACTCTTCCTTCAATCCCCCACCCCCTACCTCCCGCTTACGCACATAGCTACCACGTCACAGGCAAGCAAGATATTTCTGCATTGTATGTCTCAATATTTATTCATTTCCTGGGTGTTAGAGTGTCAGATTGAGGGAAAATATATACAGATTTAAGATTTTAGGTTTCTAAGGTTGTTTCTGTAGCCTTTTATACACGTACCATGCATTTATTTGTTACCAGGCGGACATACACGTGCAGCGAGTGTTGCCTTTTTCATTGACAAATGAATGTTAGTGTCTCCTTACTTTTTTCTTATTTATATTTCATGAGTTTCTCACATTTCCTGGTTATACTTATAACACCGTCAATTTTGAGAAATAATAAGTATTCGATCACTGTCTCTACTGTTGCCTGTAAGTACACTGGATGATATAGTTAGCAACAATGCAATAAACATATGTACATACAAAAGGCAAGCTTGTAGGCTTACCTTCATGTCCTCACCCCCACAGCCTTCGACAGTACTAAGCAAAATAAGAGCAAAGTAAAATTAGTAGTAACTAGTAAGTAAGTGATAGTTTTATAAGTATCTTGTAACTGTTTAATTTGTTGTTTGTAAAGAAAACATTTCAAGAATCATTCACAAATCATGTGAGATATAATGTACAGTACACATATCAGTGCACTGTTTTTTATGGAAAAACATGGAAACAAACAATGCAATCATGTCGCCTACAAACCAAGAAATCACCTACCCACCGAGACGGCAATACTCACCACGCTATCACACACCACTTGCTACGAAATTTCCCATAATTTTTGCAGCACTTGTATGGCGACTAGAGTTCTAATGTTTTATAGGCAGATGTGTATTACTTCCTTGTGCATGAATATGATATTTTTTTCTTTATTTGCAAACCTTGATTTTCTTTCCAAAAAATGAGTGTCAAACGTGACTTTGGGACCTAATTTGAGACCTGAAAGGGTTAAATAAAGCAAATGAGCACTGGAGATCCACATTGCTAATACGTACAGATTAAATCCTAAAGAATTTTACAGTTACATTAGAAAGAAAAAGGTTATGACTACATCAATAGGTCCTCTAGAAACGAACAATGGCAAACACACAGAAAATGAGGTCGAAATGGCATTCTTAACGATTACTTTGCGTCTGTTTTTACAGTTGAAAACACCATCAGAGACCTACTGCTACCCACAAACCATGCAACTAGCACAGTCCTTACTAACAGTGCTATCCATAATAATGATATCCTTTCAGCCATAAATAGTACGAACATAAACAAAGCCCCTGGCCCCGATAAAATATCACCGAGAATTCTCAAAGAAGCAAAAAATGAGTTACTGCTACCACTCTCTGTCTTATTCAATAAATCGTTAAGTTCTCGGAAAGTTCCATGTGAATGGAAACTAGCAAATGTAACACCTATTTTCAAAAAAGGAAATGAGTCGCACCCAGGAAATTACAGACCAATCAGCTTAACATCAATAATGTTCAAGTTAATGGAAAAAATCATAAGAGATAAAATAGTGAATTATCTAGAAGAAAATAATATAATTAAAGACTCGCACATGGATTCAGACATCGTCGTTCATGCTTAACTAACTGACTGGACTTCTTTCATGATGTTTGCAAATCATACAATGACTCAAGAGCAGTAGATGTAATTTATCCCGACTTCCAGAAAGCATTTGACACTGTCCCTCACAAGCGTCTCATGAGCAAAATAGAAGCACATGGAATAAAAGGAAATACGCAGAAATGGTTACAAGACTGGCTTTCAGACAGAAAACAGCGAGTTGTGATAAACAGAAAGGAACCAAATGGCGTAATGTGATCAGCGGCTTTCCCCAAGGCTCAGTACTTGGACCGATACTTTTTATTATCTATATAAACGATATTGATGAGGGTCTAAATTGTAAAGTATCCAAATTTGCAGATGATACTAAAAAAAAAACAGTAAAGTAACTTCAAAATTACAGTGGCAGGAGTTACAAAATGACTTTAATACTTTATTAAGCTGGGCAGAAAAATGGCAAATAAAATTCAAAACAGAAAAATGTAAAGTACTTCATATTGGAAGTAACAACGTCCATGCGAATTACAAAATGAACAATATCCAGTTATCAAGTACAGACAATGAAAAAGATCTTGGTGTGATAATATCAAATGACCTAAAACCAAGTAAGCAGTGCATCGAGGCGGTTAAAACTGCAAACAAGCTGGTGGGTTTTATTGGAAGAACTTTCGAGTTTAAATCAGAAAAAGTCATACTTGCCTTGTACAACTCGCTACTGCGCCCCCATCTTGATTATTGTGTGCAATTCTGGTCTCCTTACTACAGAAAGGACATTGAAAAATTAGAGAAAATTCAGTGAAGAATCACAAAAATGATACCACGACTAAAACAAACCATATGAGGAATGCCTTGAAGAACTTAATTTATTTAGCCTAACGAAGCGCAGGTTAAGAGGGGACCTTATTGAAGTTTTCAAAATCATGAAGGGTTATGACAATTTAGACATGAATATGTATTTTGATATAGACTGGTCGAGTCAAATCAGAAGAAATGGCTGCAAAATTATAGGAAAGCGTCTCCAATCCCATGAAACAAAATACTTCTTCTTTAATGGACCTGTAAATATCTGGACCAGATCACCCTCAGATATCGTGAACAGTATCTCAATTGAGACATTCAAAAACAAAATAGACAAGTATTTGCACAAGAATCCTCAGCTGTCTCTTTTTCTGTCCGAATAACTTGCTTTTATAGCTATGTGTAAGTTCATTCCCCTATTGTCTATAAGACACCCTGTAAACAACATACCTATACATAGTGTCGTGTCACGTTATTACACATTTTGCAATTTATTCAATGTATATAAAGTAATATAAGCACAGATTAGGATCTGCACAGATAGCCCTGAGTTAACGGTCACTACTCTTACTTTCGACCTGTGATGGGCTGTAGATCACTGAGGGTCCCTGTTAGTCAAGTGACCACCATCGGGATTTTTTTTTAATGTACCAGGGGTCACTGCTTCAGGATGAAACTTGTGTACTTTTCCCACATGGGAGAGTTCCTTGTCTCAGTGGAGTGAACAGAGCTAGGGCCTGATTGACTGCTGCCTACCTAAAAAGCGCCAGGGAAGGCTGCCTCACCACCCCTAAACATCCAGTCTATGCATTGCACATCCACATTGTGCACTGTGCAGTCCCCTTTTATCCAAGACACCCGTCTATATATTTTTCAATCTCCCCGATGCAAAGAAAGCAATATAAGCACAGATTAGGATCTGCACAGATAACTCTGAGTTAATGGTCACTACTCTTCCTTTCAACCTGTGATGGGCTGTGGATCACTGAGTGTCCCTGTTAGTCAAGTGACCACCATCAGGATTTTTTTTAACCCCTTAACCACGGGGCGTCACTTTCGTGACGCTTGGGAGCAAGGGATCATACCGCGGGGCGTCGCTTTTGTGTTTCTGGGTTATTTTGAATTCACCCGGGCTTCCAAGTGGGGGCTTGTATCATCTATCAGTACTGCCAATGTCCAACACTAGTCAGCACTCCTAATCTCATCTGTACTCCCATCCACTGTTGACAATTTAGCCATTTCTCCCCGTTCTTGACTCCCCTCCCTACCCCCCCTCCATTACCCTATCCTCTCGCCTGCCCGGCCGTGCTACGCTAAGTAAATCTTCCCTGGAATTTTTCACTGATTTCATCCATTGAAATAAGCCCTATGTCCTATTCTTATACCAAATGATATATACAAGAAAGAAATAAGGTAAGTGAGAGTGCCATACACCTGGAATTGGCTAATTATCACCTGACAACACCTCATGTGCACTCGTTCGCTAATTTTTGCTGTTTTTTTTCCCCTTGAAATATGCCGTATAATCTATTTTCGTAATAACTATACATGTAAGGAGGGAAGGGAGAAGCCTAAGTGATATTTACATTCACCTGGAACTACCTAATTTATAATGTATTGTCTAGATTTCCTGCCAATTATATCAGTGCTAGACAAAGCTGTTTCAAGATCTAACATTGGTAGCTCTGAATATATATCTCCTTAGTAGGCCTCTAATCTATTTTCGTAATAAATATACATGAAAGGAGGGAAGGGAGAAGCCTAAGTGATATTTACATTCACTTGGAACTACCAAATATATAATGTATTGTCTAGATTTCCTGCCAATCATATCAGTGCTAGACTTAGCTGTTTCAAGAACCAATATTGGTAACTCTGAATATCTTCCAAAGCGAGGGTGCGTATGTTTCTTCTTGCTGACTTCAAGGCCTTTTTTCACCCCATGCAAATGGCCCTGTGACCTTTACCCCCTACTAAACCTCGTGTGGAAAGAGGTAAAGGGCTGACAATTGATAAAAGAGTGACTACGATCTTTCTATTGAGTAAAACAGTGCATGTGGAATTGTAAATAATGTGTAAATAATGTGTAAACAGCAAGTGAAAGTAATGAATGTAAAAATACGTGAACAATGGAAAATAGTTTTATAAGTTATTTCAAGTGACAGTGCACAACACAGTGTAAATAAAATAGAAATGTAAATAACGTAAATAAAATAGAGAACGTAAATAGAAATGTAAATGAGTAGTATTATAAGAATACGAGTATATACCCTAGGAGTAATGAAAGTGAAAGTTTCACTCTAGCATGTCTGAATGCTATGAGTTACGAGAGTGAAGATGAAAGTGACATTCACTCTCAATGCCAGTATACAGGACGAGAAAGTGAATGCTACGTATTTTACTGAAAGAAATTGAATCCCTACAGTGACAAACTAATACTACTGAAGGAAACTTATGGATAAAGACTGTAGATATATATAAGTGTTATATAGTAATAGAAATATAAAGTGTGAGGGGTTTTATGAATAATAAATGACAGAGTAACAAAAGCGAACTAGTGCCAGTGCGACGATCAGACGCGCTCGTAATTTCCATTGCTTTCACAGATTTTTTTTTTTTTTGAGTATGGATCACAAACTACTTGAAAATTGTAGAATAGTGTTAATAGTGTTTGTATCTGGCTGTGGTAATCATATTACGGGTTGTCGGGAAGTGTAAAGTGGAGACTTCGTTACCCTACTTCAGAGGTCTCCACAAGTCCTATGGTAACGGACGAAGGCTCAACAATCATTCCAGGAGAAAGCTGAAGGTATGTGCCATAAGCATATGTAATTTTATTATTCAAGGACTAATAACTGATTTTTGGCAAATATTTTTTGAGAGTCTGTCGGAGCCCAAATAACCCCGCGGCACACGCAAGTCATTGGTAAACAAGCCCGCGGTGTAGGGGTTAATGTACCAGGGGTCACTGCTCCAGGATGAAACTTGTGTACTTGTCCCACATGGGAGAGTTGTTTGTCTCAGTGAAGGAAACGGAGCTAGGGCCTGATTGACTGCTGCCTACCTTAAAAGTGCCAGGCAAGGTTGCCGCACCACCCCTAAACATCCACACTGTGCAGTGTGTAGTTTCCACGTTATGTCACACACTTCCCATAAACTCAATGTAGCGGTTTATAATGTCATGCCATAAATATTAGTTTATTTGATTACTTTCTCTCTCAGGTTACTCAGTCGGGTAGCTTATAGACAAAGTATTATAGAATGTTACTTTTCCTTTACAGTATTTCCTATGAAATTTCCATGTCAGTTTTTCCATGCTGCATGATGGTTTTTCTCACCTTTTCCTGGAGGGTTTGGGGGTGGGGGGAGCCTTCTTGCTTTACTATCCTTATCTCTCAGCATGTAGAGTTAGATCTTGTAGTCATAGTTTTCTCTGTAACAAGCAGCCTCGAAAGGACCATAAGATCTGTTGCTGATGGCTTTCCTATGTAATCCTATGTAATCTCTCTATCCCCCCCCCTTCCATCTCGCTCACATTCACAGTCCTTCTGAGTCCCTCGTTCTCCATCCTCTCCACATGGTCAAACCACCTCACTGTATATCTCCTAATGCTCCCTATCACATCCATATCCACACGGCAATGCTACTTCACTTCCTCATTTGTCAACCTGTCTCTTCACTAACTCCACATACTCCTGTCAAATAACTATTTCCACTGCCCTCACTCTTGACTTGTGTCCTTTCAACAAGGTCCAAGCTATGCTGCAATACGTTTGAGTTGGTATCACAATCCTGTCATGCAGCGACTTTGCTCACTTCCCTGTTTCCAGCATCTCTTCCTTGCTGTACCTTTTCAAGCACTTCATTCTCCAAACTTTCATCCTTACTCATCACACTACCCATGAGCTTAAATGCACTCATATTTGCCATTTCCTTATCATCCAACCTTACTGTACATTCAGTGATTTCATTTCTCTCGAAGACCATAGCTTTACTCTTCCCTACATTCACCTTTAGATTACATTTTTTTTAAGCACTCTCCCAGATTCATTCGTCAAGTCTTGCAGTTCTCTCGTCTTCACTTAACAATACAGTATCAGCTGCAAACAACAGTACAAGAAGTTTCCAAACGCTGCCCTCACCCATTACAGCCACTCCAACATCCACTGCCCCACCTTGTATCAGTTTTATATATTCATCCATAATCAGATTGAACAACGACTGAAACAGGACACATCCCTGTTTCAGTCCAACATTCAGATAGAAAAACTCGCTCAGTTCACGATCCACATGCACTGCAGCCTTAGCACCCTCATACAAACTCTTCACGCCATTCAACAGCATCCAATTTACTCCATATATTCTTAGTATTTTCAACATTCCTTATCTATCGACTCTGTCATATGCTTTCTGCACATCCATCAAGACCACATACAACTGTTTCCCTTATCAAGAAACTCTTCCACCAAAGACCTAAGGATGAGTACCTTCACAGCCCCTCCTCTTGCTATAACCTACCTGTTTTTCTTCAGCTAATTCTTCTGTTATTTTCCTAACTCTGTCAATACGTATCCTACCACATACTTTTCCTGTTATACTGAGAAGACAAATGCCCCTACCACACTTCTTTTTTCCCTTTCCCTTTGTACAGGAGAATAACTATTTCTGACTTCCAATCCTCCGGGACTCTACCCTCCTCCCAGGCCAATCTATCAATCTTCCATATCCATTCTACTGCTATCTCTCCCGCAAGCTTCATCATTTCACTACACACTCCACTTCAAGGGGCATTCCTCATTTTGACTTTCTTCATTGCTTCCACTATTTTCATCCTAATGGTCTATACCTCCCTTCTCACCTTCCTCTTTTTCCCAGCCATTACCTAGCCACTTATACTCTCACTATTTTCCTTTTCTACATTTAGCCGTTCCTTAACGTATACTCACCATCTGATCACTATTTCTCCCTTCTCCACTAGCAACCTACCAGTTTTATCTTTGACTCCTGTACTATCTTCTTTATCACCCTGTCTAATTCAATTTACCTCCTAGAATATTTTCTTACATTCCCTTCACTTTACACTCAAATTCCTTCCAAATTCCTCAACCACTCTCTTCTATCTTTTCATCTCTCTCTTCTCTCCTTTTCTGTGTTTAACCGTTCCTTAAAGTATTCTCTCCATCTGGTCACTTTTCCTTCCTTCTCCACCATCAACCTACCATTTTTATCTTTCACTCCCTTACTAACTTCTTTATCACCCTGTCTAATTCTCTTTACCTCCTTCTAGAACATTTTCTTACATTCCCTACACATTACACTCAAATTCCTACCAATTTCCTCATCCACTCTTTCAGTCTTTTCATCTCTCTCTTCCTCTTTACAAAACTCTCTCATCCGTCTCTCTTATATCTTCATGTTTTTCCTTCCCATACACTCACTACATGCTTTCTTCTCTTGAGCCACAACTTGTCCCACCTTTTCATTCCGCCATGCTGTTCCTTGCACACCTTTTCGTCTTCTCGTAGCCCCACACACCACCTCACATGCTGAACAGATTTCTTCTGTGAAAATCTTGCACACACTTCCCCCCCCCCCCATCCGCTCCAAATCATATTTACCCAATCGGTCCACCACTTCTCTCTTATATTCTTCTTTTTCCATCCTCTTGCAGTCTTTCTACTCTCCCCGTATGGAATCATTCCTCCTGTCCTTCCCTCCATCCGTTCATCCACTGCATTTGTATCCTGACTTTCACCACCACAAAGTGGTGGTCAGAAGTTCCGCTCCCCCAGCCTCTGTATGCTATTGCATCCATTACATACCGTCTCAGTCTGTCATCCACACTTACATAATCAGTCATTGCCTTCCGTTCGTTAAGGTCACCACCCACCCTTTTCACCATTAGCCACGTATACCTGTGGATCATTTTGTGATTAAAGAAGCTATTGGCTATCATCTACCCCTTCCCCGCACAAATGTCCACTAGAGCACTGGCATTTTCATGCGCTTCTGTAGGTACATCCACTCACCAACTACTCCATCCACCTGCAGATTCCCTACTTTTCCGTTAATATGTCCAATCGAAATTACTCTCTCATTCCTCTCAAACTTTTCCAAGCATGAATCCACATTTGCCCAGAACTCTTCTTTCACTCTGCTGGCACGATCTTGAGTTGGCGCACACACACACACACACACACACACACACACACACACACACACACACACACACACACACACACACACACTTGTATGCTTACTTTCAATCATTAAATATATGCACGTTTTATATAGTTACAGGAAGACTGATTATGTACTACTTATAAGAAACTCTGTATATATTCATTTATTCAGGTATATATATATATATATATATATATATATATATATATATATATCTATATATATCTATATATATATATATATATATATATATATATATATATACCTGGCACTTGGAAAGCAACAAATTACATCACTAAAAGACAAAAACGGTGAAGCCATTAAATGCAGAGATATGATGCTGAAGCGAGTTGAAGAATTTTACAAACAACTGTATGCATCAAAGACAGTAGTACCAATGGCTAACCATTCTGTTGACACAAGTGAAATACCTGAGATAACACCAGACGAAGTAAATATTTCACTTAAAAATATGAAGAGAGGGAAGGCTCCGGGAGAAGATGGAATAGTAGCAGATTTACTGTTGGATGCAGGAGCAGAAGTACAAAATAGGCTTGCTCACTTATTTACCCAATGTATAAAACAGAAGAAAATTCCCAAAACATGGTGTAATGCAATTGTTATTCTACTTTATAAAAAAGGCGACTCAAAAGACCTTAGTAACTGTCGACCCATTAGCTTGCTATCAGTCATTTAGGCTACAAACTTTTCACTAAAGTCCTTACAAACAGAATAGCTACAAATTTGGAGGAAAACCAACCTCGTGAACAGGCAGGATTCCGATGCGGGTATTCGACCACTGATCATCTGCACACAATGAATCAGTTAATTGAGAAAACTACAGAATATAATAAACCACTGTGCTTAGGTTTTGTTGATTACGAAAAGGCTTTCGACTCAGTGGAGCACATAGCAATTATAAATTCATTGCTAGAACAAGGAGTGAATGAGAACATTGTAAAACTGCTCGAAAACATATATAAAGAGGGACTTAGAGAAAATTAAGATTGAGAAGGGCGTGCGTCAGGGAGATACAATTTCAGTTATTTACAGCATGCCTAGAAAGTATTTTCAGAAAGCTAGACTGGGAAAACAAAGGAGTAAACATAGATGGAGAAAAGCTAAACCATTTAAGATTTGCGGATGACATTGTCCTAATCTCAGAAAAAGCAGAGACGTTGCAAGAAATGTTAAATGACCTGAACAGAGAAAGTCTCCAAGTAGGGCTAAAGATGAACCGGAGTAAAACTAAAGTAATGTTTAATTCTCAAACACCAAAGACCGTCATAAGAATAAGTGGAGAAATTCTTGAAGAAGTTGAGGAGTACAATTACCTGGGACAAATACTAAAATTAACGAAAGACAATGATAGCGAAATAAAAAGACGCATTACAATTGGATGGGAAGCTTTCGGTAAACATAGAGACATTATGAAATGTAGCTTCCCAGTTTGTATGAAGCGAAAAGTATATAATGAATGTATAATTCCAGCTACGAGGTATGGTTGTGAGACTTGGAAACTGACAAAATCGATGGAAAATAAATTAATTCGTTCTCAGAGAGCAATGGAAAGGTCAATGGTGGGAATATCTTTAAGAGACAGGAAAAGATCAACTTGGGTGAGAGAGCAGACTAAAGTCAAAGATATTATAGAAGTTATAAAAGAACAGAAATGGAGGTGGACAGACCATGTAGCAAGAACAAGGGATAATCGATGGAGCAAGAGGTTGACTGACTGGACACCAAGAGATGGTAAGCGTAGCAGAAAAAGGCCAGACAGGAGGTGGAGAGATGAGATAGAGATATTTGCAGGGAAAACGTGGCAAAGATTGTCTCAGCCAAGGAATTCGTGGAGAAGGTTGGGGGAGGCCTTTGCTCAGCAGTGGACTTATAATGGCTGCTGCTGCTGCTGATATATATATATATATATATATATATATATATATATATATATATATATATATATATATATATATATATATATATATGAATTCAGCGACAGACGTACCTACAAAAGCACATGCAAACGGATACATTTATAAGTACCCATAAATATAATCCAAAATTTTCACAAAAATACGTATAGTATACACATATTCTGTACATGCAGATTACGTATCCATTATATACTCGTACAACAAATCTCGTCATCTACAAGTGTATGCTTAAATTAAGAGGCGGGGGGAAACAATGGAACTGAGATTAAATAATTTGTTTAATCTAATTTATTTTATCTTTGAGTAATTCGGAAAACTAAATAAGAGAGAGAGAGAGAGAGAGAGAGAGAGAGAGAGAGAGAGAGAGAGAGAGAGCTGACTGAGGTGGCCCAGTATGCCCATGTCTGATAATCCTCTCCCCACACCGTATATTGTGGTTATGGGTAAGGTTTAAGATGATACTCATGTTTTGTTAGTGTCGTATGCCTGCCGGATGTCGCCGTAGGGATGGTAAGCTTATTTTTTCTTCCATGACTGGTTTGCCCATTGAAATAGTATATTGCAGAGAGCTCTGTAAGAACGCTGATAAGATTCATAGGGGTAAAATGGAAAACAGTCAGAATAATGGTAAGATTATTGTGATAATATTTTGAATCTGTTGGACATATAGGTATATGCTGCATCAGTAAAACTTGTGTTATTTGGCGAAAACTCTGAATTTCAAGGGAATTGTGCAGAAGATATATACAGTATATGCACATTGTAGTCCTTTATTATAAAATAAATATTATCTTTGTTTGGACCAAAATTGTATATCTAAAAATCATTATTTATAAAATGCAACCAAGTAACTGATGTTTGTCCGTAAACTAACTAGATAACCAACAAGAATAAGGAATAACTAATTGTGTGTGTGTGTGTGTGTGTGTGTGTGTGTGTGTGTGTGTTCTTACCTAATTGTTCTTACCTAATTGTATCTTTACAGGAATGAGTCAAGCTCGTACTGTCCCGTGTCTTAAACCATATTTATCGTACATATCCTTAAATTTGTGAATTGTTTTGGCACACACTATTTTATTCGGTAGTGCATTCCATTGATCAATTGCTCTGTTTGGGAAACTGAATTTCCTTACATCTTTATCACCTCTCTTCTTATGCAGTTTTTTGCAGTGTCCTCTTGCTGATGCTTCTCCATATATTAAGTAATCATTTATGTCTACTTTCTCCTTTTCTGATATGCACTTATATAACATTATCATGTCACCTCTTTTCCTTCTCTCCTGTAGTGTTGGTAGATTCAGTTTATTTAGTCTTTCTTCGTAGCTTAGGTCCCTTAAGCTTGGTATCCATCTTGTAGCGGCCCTTTGAAATTTTTCAATCAGGTCTATGTGTTTTTTGAGATGAGGACTCCAGACTATTGATGCATATTCCAGGGTTGGTCTGATGAATGATGTTATTATCCTTCTTAGCATGTCTTCATTTATGTATGTGAATGCTATTCTCATATTTGCAAGCAGTGTATACATGTTCCGTACCTTCTCGCTGATGTGGTCAGCCGGAGATAGTCTGTTATTGATAATCACACCTAGGTTCTTCTCTCTTTCTGATGTGTATAGGGTTTTATTTCCTAACTTATAATCCCAATCAGGTCTTTTTCCACTTTTACCAAACTTGATTACATGACACTTGTCCACACTGAATTCCATTTGCCATGTATTACTCCATTCATGAAGTTTATTTAATTCTTCTTGTAGCTCTTTACAAGAGTCTGTGTTAGTAATTTTCCTTTGTATTTTTGCATCATCTGCAAACATATTCAGATAGCTCTCATTTCCAGTGTTATTGTTTATATCATTTATATACACTAAAACATGATTGGTGCCAGCACTGAACCCTGTGGTACTCCACTAGTCACTTCTTTCCATGATGAGTAGTTTCCTCTTAGTACTGTTCTCATTTATCTTTTTATGAGAAAATCTTGCATTCAACAAAACAGTTTGCCTCGAATTCCTCCTTGATGGTACAGTTTCCATAAAAGTCTTTGGTATGGTACTGTGTCAAAAGCTTTCTTGAAATCTAAATAGATACTGTCCACCCATCCTTCTCTTTCCTGTATTGTGTCTGTTACTCTGTCATAGTAGCTCAACAGGTTAGTTACACATGACTTTCCTTTTCTGAAACCAAACTGTCTTTCTGTTATCATACTGTGTTCTTCTAGATGATGTGTGCGTGTGTGTGTGGAAAAAGCTGGAAAAAGGACTATGAAACGTGGCACGATGGTTAGAATTGAGCTCCAGATGGGTAAGTATCAATTTCATGTCGATTAATATTTTCTGAATGAATGTTTGGCACATTAATAATAATTGTCCTGATCGGAAATACATTATAGGGCATTGCCGTGCAGTTTCATGCTTCACCACAAGAATGACTCTCATTTGGACACGTGCTTTGACTCATAAATCGTTGTTGGAGAGCAAAGAAAAGAACTGTTCATACACAGTTTTCATTAATGGAAGTGCTGACCATCGAAACAACTTTTCGTAGGTTTCCAGCAACTGGAAGGGGGGTTGAAAACGCGGCCTTCATTTTGGCACACTTTGCGTGTATTAGGGGTAATGGAATCTAACAAGCCCTTAGCGGACCTATCGGGCTACCAAGATCTTGTTCCTGCCGAGGACCCTCGTCCGCTACCCCATGCGGAGGCTGAGACACCCACTGACAACAAACTTGACATGGACCTATTCTGACATAATAGGCATGCCCATGCCAAAATTCTGCTAATTCTAGGCAGCTGAATAACATGTACAGTTCCCAATGTCTGGCGAAAAATGGTGCACAAATGCTCGCGAGACTGCCGCAACTGACATCAAGCAATTATAATTTACTCTATCGTTTTCAACTTGTCATTGCGCATCTCTTGAGGTACAGTATATCACATCGAAATTCAAGGAGAGTCAAGCGTGGACAAAAACACAAGACAACACTTATTTGGATAATTTTATTGAGGTACTATATTTCTGTGTGTGTGTGTGTGTGTGTGTGTGTGTGTGTGTGTGTGTGTGTGTGTGTGTGTGTGTCCTGTAGCCAAATCTGGAATAGGGATTTTGAGGAATCTTGACATAAATATTGGAATTGGGGTTCAGATGGGCCAGTTTCAGTTTCATGTCGGTTAATATTATCTGAAGGTGTATCCTTGCCCCTCATAATTGTCCCCATTGGTTTGACAATATGCGAACATGGATGAGGCAGTGGGGCATTTCTGTGGCGTATCATGCATTTTTCAGAGCTACAAACAGACGATCTTATTCAGCTGTAACTTGTGGCACATGTGGTGGTGATGGTTGTAGCTGTGATGGTGGTGGTGGTGGTGGTAGATGTGATGGTGATGTGGTGGTGGTAGTTATGTTGGTGGTGATAACTGTAATGGTGGTGTGGTGTTGTAGATGTGATAGTGATGGTGGCGGCAGTAGTTGTGATGATGTCGTGGCAGTAGCAGTGATGATGATGGTGGTGGTAGTAGGTGTGGTGTAGGTGGTGGTTGAAGGTGTGATGATGGTGGTGGTAACTGTGGTGGTGTTAGTGGTGGTACAAGTGATGATGATGGTGGTGGTGATAGCTATGATAATAATGGTGATGGAGGTGGTAACTGTGGTGGCAGTGATGGTAGCACTGGCTGTGGTTGTGGTTTTTTGGACAATTTCTAGCTCTAAACAGGTACGTTGTTCAGAGGTGGCCCAAATTTGTACATGTGCTGAGCGGCCTGTTAGGGCAATGATGGTGAGAGACTGATGCAGGGCTTCTGGGTATGTGCAACGACAGCACAGTCATCTGTGTACCGTAGCTTTAGGAAATCAGCCAGTTTAGTTTTGAATTGTGCTTGAAGACGTCTGAGATTTAAAAAGTTTTCATCTAGATGGAACTAAATTTGTATTCCATCATCAGTGTTCGCTTCTCGGTGACTTAAAAGGGTGACTGTAGTGAGACAGATGTTGAAAACGACAGGAGCCGGGACATATCCATGCTCTGGGCCCACATCCACACTGAAAAGTTTAGATTTGCTCTCATCTAAAGACACACGAGCATACAGATTGTCATGCAGGCTCTTTAGGATGGTAAGAAATTTGTTTGGAAATCTAAATTTTGACAGAGCATTCCATAAAGGTTCTCTGTTGACAGTGTCAAAAAACATTTGCAAGATTGATGACTGCAATATACGAGTCACGGTTCTACTCCTGGCATTTCTCCCTGCTCTTCTGGCATGAAAGACTATATTATTGGAACCACGTTCCTTCCGAAATCTACATTGTGTCTGAGGAAGTCTTGCCTCAGTCAAATATTTTGTCAGTCTCGATAAAATTATCCCGGCTAGTACTTTGCTAGAATTCACAAGGGGAGAGATATCTCTACTGCTGTCACAATTCGAACGATCCTCTTCCTTTAGCTGGTCACATGTCTGAGATTAGATTATCTTTCCTAAACGCCTCCTCGTTAGGGGTAAATTGTTGGGCATTCGTTTCTGGCTGCTTAGTCGCACTGGCTGCTGCCGAGGTGGCATCATGCTAGTGACCATTGAGCCAACGTCGTCTCTGTGGAGGACTCGAACCAGCGACTTCCAGCCACATCCATGACCTGTCACTGTCACCCTTTCCTGTCACAATTGTTCTTTTGATTTTAATGAAAGATGAAATTGGAGGTGGGTATAGGAGTGGGCTTGCACAATGAATGAATTTGTTATGACAGTGAGGGTGTGTAGGCTTTACTGCCACATGACTTGGCCCTACTTAGTCTCTGATGGTGGCATGAAGATTCACGACGACCATCTGCTAAGCAGGGTTGCAGGAGTTTGCCGGGAGCTCTGTCTGTCGAGCCCCGCCTTCCGTGGGACTCGACTCATGGAAGCAGGGGTATACTGACCGACCCAAATCTCTCTCTCTCTCTCTCTCTCTCTCTCTCTCTCTCTCTCTCTCTCTCATCTTTGGCTATGAAATTAAATCAAAGCCATAGTCATACTTAACAGACAATAACATAAATGTGTAATGCCATTAAACAAATGTGTCTGTTGCAAGACGCCTTAATCCTGTATGGGATGGCAAGAAAGAAATACCCTCAATGTTACCTTTATCCCCCGCCATTTCGATGTCCTCTCATTAGCTCACAGCACCCTCTCTTATATTCCTCTCCACTCCGTCAATACATTTCATACTCGGCCCCCCCCTCCCTCTCCCCCAATCTATCTCACTCACACAAACTCTCCTTCTTAATCTATCACTCTCCATCCTCATCACATAGCCAAACCACCTCAATGTATTTCTTCTAACGGTTTCTATACACATCTCTCCATCATGTCCTCATTTGTCAGTCGGTCTCTCCATGTAACTCACATGGTCCTCTCAAATAACTCACATCCACTGCTCTCACTCTTGACCTGTGTCCTTTCAACAAGGTCTAAACTTTGCTTCAATACGTTTGGGTTGGTATCATAATACTATCGTGCAGCGACTTTTTAAATTCAATGATCACTTCCCTATTTCTTAACACTGCTTTCAAAGAACAGCAACCATTTTTACTTCTTATACCCTTTCAATTTCCTCATGCTCCAAACTTTCATCCTTACTCATCACATCACCCTAGTACTTATATGCAATCACATTTTCCCCTTCATCATCCAGCCTCACTATACATTCAGAGACTTTCTCTCGGAGACCATAACTTTTGTCTTTCCTACGTTCACCTTGAGATTGCATTTCCTTCGCACTCTCCCAAACTCATTCGCTAAGACTTGCAGTTCCCCCTCTTCTTCACTTAACAGTACAGTGTCATCTGCAAACAACAGTACAGGAAGTTTCCGAACGCTGCTCTCTCTCATTAGAGTTGCTCCAACATCCACTGTCCGTCCTTGTATCTCTTTTATAACTCCATCCATATACAGATTAAACAGCCATGGAGACAGGACACATTCCCCTTTCAATCCAATATTCAGCTAGAAAACTTCGCTCAGTTCACCAGCCAAACGCACTGTAGGCTTTGCATCCCCATACATACTCTTCACGGCATTCAACATCATCACTTCTCCTCCATATATTCTTCATATTTTCCACATTCCTTGTCTGTCCACTCTGTCATATGCTTTCTGCACATCCGTGAAGGCCGGATGCTACTTCTTTCCGTTCTCTAGAAACTTTTCCATCAATGACGTAGGGATGAATCTCTGATCTTTGCAACCCCTTTCCCTCCTAAAACCTCCCTGTTCTTCTCAGGCTGATTCCACTTCTTATTTTCCTAACTCTCTCCATAAGTATCCTACCATATACTTATTACATTAAGAAGACAAGTGCCCCTACGATTACCACACACTTATTTTTTCCCTTTTTCTTCGTACAGGAGAATTATTACACCTGATTTCCAATCCTCTGGGACTCTACCTTCCTCCCAAGCCAATCTGCACATCCTCCATAACCATTCTACTACCATCTCTCCCCCATGCATCATTTCACCACACACTCCCTCAGTTCCTGGTGCATTCCATGTTTTGACTTTCTTCATTTTTCCCACTACTTCCATCCTAATGATCTCTGCCTCCCGTCTCACCTTCGTCTTTCTCCCAGCCATTCCCCAGCCACTTATACCCGCATTACTTTCCTTCTCTGTGTTTAACCGTCCCTTAAAGTATTCTCCCCATTTGCTCACTTTTTTCTTTCTCCCCATGTCAATCTTCCATTAATATCTGTCATTTTCCTACTAACTTATTCATCACCCTGTCTAATTCCCTTTACTTCCTTCTAGAGCATTTTCTTACATTCCCTCAACATTACACTCAGATTCCTTCCGAATTCCTCATCCACTCTATTCTTACTCTCTCTTAACAATCTTTTCACGTCTCTTTTCCCCTCTGCATAAAACTCTCTCTTCCGTCTCTCGACTTTCTCCGTGTTTTTGCTTCCCATCCACTTGTTATATTTCTTCTTCTGTGTCCCGCCTTGTCTCACCTTTTCATTCCACCATACTGTTCCTTGCAATTCTTTTCTTCTCCTAGCGCCACACACTATTTCGCACGCTGCACAGATCTCTGAATATTTTGAACACGCCTTCAACCTTCCCCATCTGCTCCAAATCATATTTACCTAATTGCTCCTCCACTTCCCTCCCATATTCTTTCTTTTTTCCCATCTTATTGCAGCCTTTCTAGCTTCTCTGTATGTACTACTTGCTCCTGTCCTTCCCTCCTATTCATCAATTGCATTTGTAACTTGACTTTCACAGCCACAAAGTGATGGTCAGAAATTCCACTCACCCAAACACTGTACATTCTTAGTACAAAGGAGTACAGAGGCAAGCAAACAGCAACAGACCTACCGGTCCTTTCGAGGCTGTTTGCTGCAGTGAGGACTATCACCATATCTACTCTACAAGTTGAAGGTAAGGATAGTAAAGCAAGAAGGCTTTCCCCCACCCACCAAACCCTGCAATCGAATCTGGCAGGAAAAAAGTCAGAAGGATCACCATGCAGCATGGTAAAGCTGACATGGAATTTTCATAGGAAAGACTGAAAAGTGGTAAACTATATTCTTTCCTACTATTTCTACACACTACAAGTGTCAGTAATCCACAATTATCATATCTTCATATGAAATATTCCATACATCAGGTTTCGTTTTCGTCATT
The DNA here is from genome assembly GCF_032717465.1 of Coenobita brevimanus. Lineage (NCBI taxonomy): Eukaryota > Metazoa > Arthropoda > Malacostraca > Decapoda > Coenobitidae > Coenobita > Coenobita brevimanus. Next base: position 24,932,364 of record NC_137021.1, on the reverse strand, counting down.
CTTTTTTGTACATTTTCTAACAAATTTATATCCATTCTATGGTATGAGAACCAAAATTGCAAGGCGAGGTCTAAATGTGGCTTTACTAATGCTAGATACAGTTGCAATATTTCTTTAGATTTCCTATAGCTCACGCTTCGCGAAATAAATCCTAGGACCCTGTTTACTTTATTTCTTCCATTAACACACTGTTGCCTTGGTCTGAGGTCTTTACTAACCATAACCCCTAGATCTCTCTCGCATTCCGATTTATTAATTTCTTTGTTATCAAAGTTGTATTTAGTATCTCCTGTGGTCTTGCCTACCTTGTGTGCTTTACGTTTTTCAACATTAAATTAAATTTAACTATTTTTTAAAACCATTTTGACAGCATATCGAGGTCCTTCCGTAAGTTAAGGCAATCGTATGTCGAGTTAATAGTACACCCTATTTTTGTGTCATCCGCAAATTTGCTAATGCTGCAAGTGATTCCGAAGTCTTGATCATTTATATGTATAATATATAAAATAAGGGGCCGAGTACTGATCCCTGTGGTACACTTCTGGTTACTAATGCCCAGTCCGACTTAGTTCCACTAATTAAAACTCTAGCTTTCGCCCCTTCAGCAAACATTCTATCCAATTTAAGATATCGCCATCTATATCGTGTGCTCGAGCCTTAAAACTAGTCTTTCGTGTGGGACCCTATCAATAGCTTTACTAAAATCCAGGTAAACAATATCGTAAGCTTTATCGCTATCCACCGCCTCATATACCCCCGAGAAGAATAACAACAAGTTTGTGAGGCAGGATCGTCCTTGCCTAAATCCGTGTTGACGTTCATTTAAATGGTCACTACTTTTGCGGTCTTCCACGCCTCTGAAACTTCTCCTGAATTTAAAGTATCATTAAATAACGTTAAACGTGGCTGACATAACTCTTCTTTGGTTTCCTTTACAAATTTTGCAAATATACCGTCAGGACCTAGGGATTTTTGAGATTTCAACATACCAATTTCTTTCAGTGCTGCCTCCTTACTAATGGTTATTTTCCTAAGAATAGTATCCGTATTTTCAACGTAAATATTTGATACGTGAGGGACCAGGACTAGATTTTCCTTGGTAAATACTGATACAAAATAATTATTTAGGATAGAACACAATTCATTATCATCGCTGGGAATGTTACCTGATTCAGTTCTCAGAGGTCCTATCCTATCTTTATTTTTCGCATGGTACATTTGGTAAAATCCTTTGACATTATCATTCGATTCACTAGCAACCTTAATTTCATAACCTCACTCTGCTTTCCGCATCTCCCTCTTTATTTCCCTATTCAAAATTGCGTACCGGTTACGTAGGTGTTCGTCTCCATTTTTATTTTTCTATATATTCCTTTCCTTTGGCCTATCAGATATTTTAATCTGTTGTTTAATTATCTTGGTTCTGAATTATTCGTTCTAAACAGTTTTGAAGAGATATATCTATCTTGGCCTCTGTGTATTAGATTTACTCATTTTTTTTCCTCACTGGCAGAACGGTTGGTTGCTACCGGACCTGAGTTGATCTACATCACCTGAACTTCACTCCCACCTATATACTGTCCCTCACCTGTGACCTGAGCTTCCCCAGTGACCTGGCGCACATTCTCACCCACTTCCTGCCCCTCACCCATGACCTGGGGTTCCCATCTGACACAACTCTCCTTAAAGTAACAATCTCCCCATAGAATACGATTCTGAAATAAGCTCTTAATCAATTGAAATCTCGTAGACGAATATTAGGAACGGTCGAGGGGTTTTCAGTACAATAGACATTCCAAATAATATTGAGCTTAATTACTTCCTGATCACGATTACCAATTCTACCATCAACAACTATATCGCTACTGACGTTTTCATTATTAGATAAAACCAACTCTAGTATATTATTACCTCTGGTGGGCTCCCTGATATACTGATAAAGGAAATTATCCTGTACTACCTCTAGAGCTCTGTCTCATTGTAGAAAGAAAAAAAAAAAAAAAAGAGGAAGGGTGTGACTGACTTTAGCAGAGAGTGTTGCGATAGACTGGGCATATGGAGAGAATGGATGAAGAGCAGTTGGTGAAAAAGATAACTGGATCAGATGTGAGAGGTGTAAGGCTGAGAGGAAGACCACGAATAGTAATGTGAAGAGAGCGTTAAATGCAAGGAAGAGTGGCTGCACGTGATAGGAATGATTGGAGAGAAATTGTGAATGTATTAATGGTGAGGCGTCCCCTGAGGGGATTTCTCCCGCATTTGGTCTGATCAGCTGACTAGATCAGGTGCGGGTAAGAGGATGGGTTTATTATGATGTGGCAGGAGTAAATCAGCTCTGCTGTCGGACCCCGCTGCGGATGTAGCTGATTGCAGTGTGCAGTTGACCCTCGGGTGGTGTGGTGCTGTGAGTATCTGTCCATTCCCCCCTTGGGGCTAAGATACGAATAAATGTGTGTGTGTGGATGAGTAAATTGGGAGTGTGTCGTCCTGTCTTGGCTATCCCCCTTTCTCTGGGGGAAGCAGCCTAGGTATATAGAACAGAATAGGACCTTTAAAGATTCCTCTGACTCGGCATCCCCTGTCTGATTTCGCCAATCTATCCTTGACAGGCTAAAATCCCTTACGATTATTGTTAAGCTGGACTGTGATGCTTTTCTAATTTCCTCCCACAGGTAATTACTAGCTGCTGTACTTAATTTTGGAGATCTTTAAATGGCTGCTAGGACTAATTTCTCCCTGTTCTTACTAATTTCAACCCAGACACTTTCCGTGTCCCTATATACTTTGCCGGCCTTTTTGTAACCGTTTAATGAATATTTTACATAAATAGCTACCCTGCCCCCGTTTCCTTCCAGACGGTTTGAATCTTTTACATAAATAGCTATCCCGCCCCTTTTTCTTTCTAGACGGTTTGACACAAAAATATTATAGCTCTTTATCTGATATTCTGCTAAAACTTTTCTAGTGTCTGTATTCATCCAAGTTGCAATAATAACGACAATGCATTTTTCTGTGTGCAAATTAAAGCCCTCAGTTCATCCACTTTATTACGTAAACTCCTACTGTTTGTGTAGTACACTTTCAGATTATTACGAGTAGTTATGCCTTTACTTTGGGATTTGTTACGAGTCCTCTAACATCGTTTGTTCTGCCCTCTATCATCGCTTGCTCATTTGAGGTGCCTGAGTGGATGTATCTGCACTAATAGTTAAAATGTTCATATTTTTGCAAGTCTCCATGCATCGATCCACACCTGATACTGATGATTTCTGAGTGGAGTTGTTAGTGTCCTTTAGAACTAACTTTCAACGTTGGAAAAAACCCTCTAACTCCCCGTCTATTATTCTGGTTAAAACAGCAATTCACTGCCTACTAAGATGAGTCCCATCCCAACTATATACGGCACTCCATCCATAAAACCGGTCCCAGCTGTCTATGGAAGGTATTGCATTAACTTTACAATACCTGTCAAGGTGGAAATTAAAACCTATCGCCCTGCTCAACCATTGCCTCCCAACCCCCTTCCAAGGCAGAACACCCTTGTACTGCAGCCACAGTACCTTTACTCCTATGCCTATCAATGTCATTGCCTCCTACACTGAGGCAGACATTTTTTTTTTTCCCACCATCCTTCACGATAATTTCAATTTTTCCTCTCACATTGCCCACCCTGGCCCCCAGAAGACACACATGTTTGGTAAGTGGAGTATACACTGTTCAATTTAGATATCTTTCCTAGGAATGTTCGACAGTGACCTTATTTTTCTTACCTTTCTTGATATGATGATTCCTACGGGAAGTACTCTCGCCGTCCTCCTCTTCTGTTTCCCTTACTGCGTGTCGAATGCATTTGTGGTTTTTGTCTCCACTTGTTTCCTAAAGGTGAACTTCATTGCACCCTTGTGAACAAGTGTCCAACCTTCAGCCTTTTTCTCCCTCTCCTCCAACATCTCTTCCAACAATTCTCTCATTTGTGACTTCTCTTGCTGGAGAACCTGTACCTCCCATTTTAATCTGAGAAGTTCTTCTCAAAACTTGCAGTGGGGACACAATTCTCCGTAGAGGAAGCTATCACGCACAGAAATACTAGAACACACTAGCACAATAATTGTACTATCACAGGTCACTGGAACACACTAGCACAACGCTACCACAGGTCACTCCAACACACTAGCGCAACACTATCACAAGTCACTAGCACAACACTATCACAGTTACCTGCAACACTCTAGCACAACACTATCACACTTCACTACAGCACACTAGCACAACACTATCACAAGTCACTACAACACACTATCACAACACTATCACGTTACTAAATTCACTGACAATTCTCATAAGTGGCGACACCTATAGTCGGCCTTGCGCCCGCAAGCGCCTGTGGTGTGGCTCGCACCTGTTTACAATGGTGCCACGTTTCCTCAACTTGCGATGTGAAACGGAAGCTATTTATGTACAAGGCATCACAAATTCGATAAATTCAGATGAATAAAACTTACACTTGTGTATTTTGATGGATGAATCAACAGTAATCTAATTATGCATAAAATATTTATACAGTAACACAGAAACATGGCATACATATTGTACAGTGTTGCTAAAAGAAATAGCAGTCACTTTTAATGTTTTTTAGCGTAGTTTTAGGGTGGTTAATAATATTACAGTTATGGATATAATAGAATGAGCCTGAAAAAAGAAGAAATATGCCAATATCCAAAGTAAAAGAAATAATTCATATAATTCTTGTGAGTGGCAGCACTGACAGATAGCTTCCCTACAGAGAGAGAGAGAGAGAGAGAGAGAGAGAGAGAGAGAGAGGCAGGAGAGGGGCATGCATTGAATGCATTGTCGGCATCACTAAATATAACAAAACCAAATTAACAAATGAAAGCACAATTATAAATAACTTATAAAAGAATCAAAAGTACTCAGGGTGGCTCACATTTCCCGCCATGTGGTAGGTGAATCCAGCGCCCCCTTGCCCGTCCCTCCCGTCTTAATCCCTCCTGGGTGTCTCAGGTCAAATCCCCCTTCACACTTCCCCTCCCCCTGGACCACCACCCCAACAAACCCACATCCACACTCCCACCCACACCTACACCCACACCCCACTACGTCGGGGTGTATGAATCAGTAACGTAACAAACCTCTCAGCAGACAGTAACTTTGACACTCCATCTACTACTAAATATAACAAAACCAAATTAACAGATGAAAGCACAATTATAAATAACTTATAAAAGAATCAAAAGTACTCAGGGTGGCTCACATTTCCCGCCAGGAGAGAGAGAGAGAGAGAGAGAGAGAGAGAGAGAGAGAGAGATAACGGTATAGAAAACGTGGCAACACTGTACACAGGTGCGGACCACACCACAGCCGCAAACGTGCGCGAGTCCTACTATAGGTAAATTAGGAACCCTAGGAGATGTCTGAACAGACTGACCTTAGGTGTCCGCGACTTAGCTTCCTTGGGGCTTTCCCTTCCCTCTTTCTGTACAAAAATGACAGGTGTACTATCCCTTCACTTTGCCCTCCACTGAAGATGTGAATACAAGAAAATGCTCGGGATAGTTCGTGTTTCCTTATTCCTTGTGAATATCAGCATATTTATGAATCACGCGTTATTAAGCAATTTATTTACAGGTGTGTGTGTGTGTGTGTGTGTGTGTGTGTGTGTGTGTGTGTGTGTGTGTGTGTGTGTGTGTGTGTGTGTGTGTGTGTGTGTGTGTGTGTGTGAACAAAATAACTAACATTTTTGATCCGACTGTATGTAAACTTGATGGAAGGAGTGAACGTCAGCCAAAGAGAAAATCTATTGTTATTGACTACGATAGGTCAAGGGCCAAGAGTATTGGGCAAGGTTATAATTCTACCCAAAAAGGTAAATTCAAAGAGCACTTACCCGATTTAAATTGAACTTGGTGGAGAATGCAGGATAAGGCAAAAACGAAGGCAGTCAGTTTTGAGAACAATCAGTCAAAACCCAAGGCCAAAGGGCAAGGTCAAACCTCGACCGGTGTGTCTGAGTGTGAAAAAAATAAATAAAAATGCTTTAGTCTGATTTGAGTATATTCTTGATGAAAAAACTGAGGCTTAGCCGAGGGGCTGAGCTATTGTTTTTGAAAACAATAACCAAGGAATTTTGATATGAATCAAACTTTGTGACAGAGTTCAGGGCAAGGTGTGCATACAGAAAGTAGATTTTTAAAGCAGTTAAATGTCGAGGTCACAAGAAAAAGTCAAAATCAAACTTACATGTCAACTTGCATAGTCTCGATCCGGTTCTGTATAAAGCAAGGATGAAGGGATTCGATCTTCAGGACAAACCGTAAAAGAACAAGGTCACAAAGTAAGGGCAAGGGCAAGGTCATACTGTACGGTTGGCCCAATGACTGAAACAGTTTTATACAATTCGGACCCATATTGATGAAGGGACTGACGTTCAGGCAAGGTATAGAGATAGCATTTCGAGGCCAGTGATCAAGGTCACAGGATAAAGTGAATTTTAACAGTTTTTACCCGAATAAGGCCACAGTTGTTCAACGGGTCAAGGAGCAGACAAAAGTCAGGTAATTCGTTTTCAAGAGCAATCAGTCGAACGTTCAGGTCAAAGGGCAAAGTCTACTAACATCTCGTGGGTGTGGGTGTTCCATACTTTAGGTTCTCCTCGTTCATCTTTTTATTATTATTTTTGTTTGCATGTATGATGAATAAATAATGGGTCAAGATGTTATATGCGAAATATTATTACTGAAGAAATTGACCACTAATAGCTAGTCTAAATATACTGATGACCGAATGAAGGTGTGGCCCTCTTACTATGGGGATGCAAATAACAGTTCTACCCTTATGTTTTTATTTCTCTATTTTTGGATCCTTTCTACCAAACATAGCAAATTAAATTTGGGTGATGATGATGATGATGAAGTTATATCGGGGTATGTAATTTTATTTAGAAGATTAACATCTCTTTATTTTCCTGTTTCGACTGCCTGAACCACCACATGGGATAAAACAGAAGAGTGTGGGGTGTGTTTACTGACTTCACGCCGCACTGAACACACACAGCGAGGTAAGTTGACTCAGGAGAGGAAGTTGTTAGCGGAGGAGGAAAGTTCCGTCTGGTGAAGGGTTTGTGTTTATACAGCGCATTCACCAGTACTGAGCTTCTGGTGGTCGGGCTGATAGCGTGTGCATCTACCAAACATACAGTCAAGGGTTGCATCCCGCACGAGGTATATGTAAAAAAGGGTACCTCTGTAGTGCCCTCGTAAGTTTCCACATAACACCAGGCAAGCAGGGCAATACTATCGAGGCAGATGGAAAGCTGGTGATTTCCTGTGGAGAGATGGGGAACAAAAACAGGACCCAACTGCTGGTCATTTAAATTTCCTGGCATTTTTCTGTTCAGTGATATAGCTCTAAACATTTTCTTCTAATTATCTTCACCAAACAACATGTCTTTCATCCATGATGACTGGAATGTCACCCAGCAATATTGCAGAACTGCCTATCAGAATTCTTTTTTTTCCCCCGAACTGCATCTCTCTGAAACTCACCCGAAGTTGTTTCCCTTTAAACTTCAACCTACATCTGTTCAAGTCCAACTGTTAAAGATATTTTATGAAAGGAGGACACCAGTAATCCGGTGTATGGATTTTTTTTTCACTTGTTTTTCCTTCCTCTGTCCTGTTATTAATATATATATAGAGAGAGACAGAGAGAGAGAGAGAGAAAGTATACATATATATATATATATATATATATATATATATATATATATTTATAGAGAGAGAGAGAGAGAGAGAGAGAAAGTATATATATATATATATATATATATATATATATATACAGTCGGCCTAAGAAGTGACGGCGGAGTATCCAGAAGTTTTCGGTCAGCGATAGTGCACATACTCTTCCTTATATCTCTACGAGGTGAAACCTAATATGTAAAATTGTTACAAAAAACAATAAATCAATGCCAAAGTACCTGTACATTTCAAAATTGTAGGAAGCAGTTCGTTAGTTACGATAATAGGAAATCCTAAACGGAACTAATTGAAATTTCACAACTATCGCTCAAGGACAGTCTGGAATAATTTGTGGAGTTCAAACCCAGTATGGTAAAACACAATAATTTTTTAGCGTAAAACTGAACAAAAGGGAGCTTCAATAAACAATTAAAATTAGTAATTATTATTTATAAAATAATTCTGTTACAATACAATGGACTAATTAAAATCATTTATTTCCTTTTCCAATATCTCCATGAACGACGACAGAAAGCGGGAAGGCGGTGTAAGCCAGTAAGCTATTTTAAATGTTTCGATCAACACGCACGAAAGGAGATAACATTTACTCTAAGACATGCAGTTATTATTCTGCCTTTGGCCAGTTTTCCATTAAGAAAAATCTCTGGATTACTTGATATAAACCAGAGGGCTATCGGTGAAAGAAGTAAAAAAAAAAAAGAACCTCGAAATTTGCCTAGAGTCGGAGCTCCTTGGAGAATGCTAACTTGTCATAGTCTGATACCCTCAGTGCATAATCGATTAGCAAGAGTAATAAAATGCAGAGGTTCATAAACAAATCATTGAGTTCAAAACTTCCAAATCAGCATTTTCTGTTCAACAGAACATTACAGTTTATTTTAAAAAGACAGATATTAAGATTAAAAGATGAAGTAGAAAGTGCGTGCTTTTGCATAGCAAGAATTTATGAACTCATGTTTTGGTCCTGTTTATTGCCTGGTGTAAGAGAAAAAGGCAAAATCTGTCATACCTCCTTACAGCTAAAAAATAATTTTGCATCAATTGGTAATAGTGTTGCTAATTATAATTATTACTGGCGGGAGGAAGACGGAATAAAAGGCAGTATGGTATTGCTGCTACAGCAGGTAGGGCATCGTTACGAAGAATAATTTCATTGTTATGGCATCCTTATTGTTATCATCACCATAGCATTTGAAAATAAGGCAGTGTATTGCAGTCACAAGAATTTTCCTTAACTGGTCTTCAAAACTAGAGCATCTGTATTTGAACACATGGGAAAAATAAATCAGGAACACTGAGTTATAGACCTACTGCCCACCGCGCGCGGAGTAATACATTTCACATTCATTCAAATCGGGAAAGGTAACTAAGTGTTAACTTCTAAATCTAATATGTCACTGCCTCCCGTTATTCATTTTACATCATTCTTAGCGCGATATGATATATATTTTAACCCCTAGGCTGCTATGTACCGCCCCGTATCCCTACTGTAGGGCTCCGAAGAACCTATATATAGGCCAACAAAAATTTCGAGAATTCCGCCTTAATATGCGGCGTGACTATTGTTCTGGCCTGTGGGCCGCATCACGCATCCTAGCATAAACATTGCGCTGAACACGCTGGTGGTCTTAGTTTCGCTCTAGCTGTCATAGGAGATACATACGGAGACGATTTTCTTCAAACTCCTCCTCGCCTTCCCGCCCGGTTGGGCGTGATACGTTCTCTTGCCCCTAGTTTGGGTTTAGGGGCACCTGTGGTGGCTTCCACTTCGTCAGGAAGTGGTGGAAGTGTGACAGATAGTGTTGTGAGGCCGAAGAAAGTGCGGCCAAGTGCAGAAAGGTATAAGTGTAAATATTTGGAAAATACAGTGCTATTGTATTGTAACATTTTCGTAACAGTTTTTTGAACATTCATGGCCTCCTGTAATTGTATATATTTGCTCAACGGGTCATTTTGGTGCTTCATTAGTGCCTTTTGTACATAATAATTAGTGTTTTCATGAAAAACGTGAAAAGTACGGTATGGTAGTGGTGGGGCGGGCTAGAGGGCGAGAAACACGTTGCAACGCTGTGTCCCGGGGATTGGCAACACTTTCCGCCCAGGTGGGCGCAACGTCCTCAGAGGCCCGAAAAAGTGTCATCGGTTCCAGCACTTGTCACACCATGAGGAGAGCACCTACGGAGCTCTAGTTTGTTGCAAAGGTAAGAGGAAAGATGTATCTAGTTGTGGTATTTTTCTTAAATATTTTTATAAAGTATAAGTATAAAAAAAAAGCAAAAGAAAACACCGCATTCTCTCTTGAATATGCACGTTCTGCGTGCGTCTGGATTTAATAGCTCCGCAGCCAAAGGGTTAATTGATATGACGTATGAAGGCATTGAATGTTTACCTTATATTCACTGTTTTCACTGAACGTATGGCAGTGCAGAGTGACCGAAGCAATCTGAAACTCTGCCATCACTTCTTGGGGCGACTGTATAAGTATATATTCTCCCATAATGGATTTACCTGGTTCCTGAGAAAATTCGGGTGGCTCATCTTTTATCACACACTTGTGGAGTGGCGTCAGTGCCTGACTTCTGTCTAGAAGTCTGAGGTTCGATTCCCGGTCAGGAGCATTAAAAAAAAAAAAAAAAAAATGAACACAGCATATAAAGGCGCTCGTGTTGTGTCTGGGATAGATTAAAACTTCTCTGTCACTTGCCGAGTTGCGTGGGACAGCAATAATTCTAAAGTGCTGTGATTGAAATACATCCTCCCATAGAGGATTTACCAGGTTCCTCAAAAAATTCAGGTGGCCCATCTTTTATCATGCCGTGGTGGAGTGGCATCAGTGCCTGACTTCTGTCTAGAGGCTTGGGGTTCCATAAGCGTGTAATGAGTGTTTCTCCATTATATATATATATATGTGTGTGTGTGTGTGTGTGTGTGTGTGTGTGTGTGTGTGTGCGAAGGGGGGTTGGAGGGCATTTAATCACATCATGTCTTTTCTAAATGAGTCCCATCAGTCTCTCTTTCATCATCCAGTATTCTCTCTGTCTGTCTGTCTCTGTCTCTGTCTGTCTGTCTGTCTGTCTTACAAGAGTCACTGCTTTTCTTAATTCTTTTTGCATCCTTCTCTCATGAATGGCTGCTAGCAGCACCCATTCAACTTTCACTTTCACTTCTTTTCTGTTGGTCAGGAATTAAGAAAGTGCCCAGCTGTTGCAGCCTTTTGTGTGCAGACCTGGTCTTCTCCAGTTTCTTTACGCCTACTGGCTACTGTCTTTGGCCACTATCTTTTTAATTCTGACTGAGCAATTACTTCCTTTCTTTTGGACACCTGTAGAAAAAAGTTAATTTTTTAGGTTCTCTGCATTTGTTTCTTTCTTATTTCCTTTTTCTTTCTTTTTCAGTATTATTTATTTAAAAAAATTCTATTTCATTTTCACAAGTTTCATGTACATACTGTCAAAGACTGCTGCTTCAACACAAATCTCCACATACATTATTTATATATCCTATTTCAAGATCATTTTACAACTAAATCCGTGGTTTTTCCATTCCAGTTGTGTTGCTCCCCTTCAGGACCCGTAAAACACACCGCCTGACAATATATGAAAAACTGCCTCCCCATGTCAGGTTGCTGCAAGTCGACAAAGGTTTGAGAATGGAACAACTTTGTTTAGAACACTTTTTTTTTTTTTTTTTTTTTTTTTTGTCAGTCAAGAGAAATTCCAGCAAAACTTCCACTTAAAGTTTTAAACCGTTGCAAATGTACTTGAAATGACGACTAAAATATGAAAATTATACAGAAAATAATTATTTCTATTACAACAACATGTGTCTATTTTTTGTGGACTATGGAGGTTCCTTGGATGCCGGCCTTGCAAAGCTTTTTGGGCCCTGTCATGCTGGCGCCCACCATGACAGTTACTGTGTAAAACCTACAGGACCCCAGCAACCGGATGATGGGAGGAAACCCCCCTAGCCCAGATCTCCTTTTGATTTGCATCGTTGTGGTGCAAAGAACGTGTGAGCTCGAGGCCCAAAGCATGGGTTTAACCTTCGTAAGGCACTGCAGGTGGGGGCCTGAAATGTTCTAAGCCTTTCTTGTCAAGAGAGTTGGGGCGATTGGGGGTCAGCATAGCTGCACTCTCTGAAGTGAAGAATCCTGGGCTTGGTGGGATCAGCAGTGATGGTTACACATACTACTTGTCTGGCTGAGATGATGGTATCCATCTTAGGGGTGTCGCTGTGGCGATTGCTGCTCACTTTGTCTCTTGTGTTGACAGGATTATTCCAGTTGATGATTGTTTGATGCTGGTGAGACTGAAGCATTCCTTGGGCTACATCCCTCTTACTCCAGTGTATGCTCCAACTGAGGTGAAATGGGAGAAATGGCGTTCCCCCGAGCTAAGCCCTGTATTGGACTATATAGCCCCGCTAGGATTACAGGAGGGAGCTACCCCTCCCGGCACGGCAGCCTGGGCGAGGCTCGAACTTGTAATCCCCCGATCACAAGTCCAGCGCGCTACCACTGTGCTACCGCGCCCCCCTCCAACTGAGGTGAGTGATCTTTAAGAGAAAGAACTATTCTACATCAAACTTGACTCTTTTGTGGAACAGTACCCCACACGGAATACATTCCTGGTCTTGGGTGACTTTAATGCACTTACTGGCACTGACATGGAGGGCTTCAGGGATTGTGTAGGTCCCCAGGACCAGGAATTCTGATAGTTCTTACCTTCTGAATTTTGCATAATCCCGTAAGTTAGAATTGCTGGATCCTGGTTGAAGCGACCAAATCTTCACTGCTGGACTTGGTATCCCAATTACAGAGGGGTTGCTAAGGAGATTGATTGCATTATTGTTAGTATTTGCTGGAGAATTCTTCAGAACTGCAGGGTTATCAGGAGTGCAGTCATTTGCTACTGATCACAGACTTGTTGTTGTTACTCTTATGCTACAAATAAAACTGAGAGATTCTCAAGGTGCCACCAAAAAAGGTTCTTTCTTGAGAAACTCAGGGATGAGGAATGTGCATATGGTATCCAGTGGCAATCTCAGATCGGATTGAAGTGCCCAGTACTGCTGAGGATCCTGTTGAATGAAGGGATACCTTTAAGCGTCCTACCCTGGCAGCAAGTGATGAGCGTATTGGAGACCGACCGAGATCAAGGAGGGGATTCATCTCACGGAAGATGCTGACCACAATTGAGAAGAGTTGTGCTGCCAGACTGGCTGGGGATAAGAAATAGCACAGACTTCTGTCTTGACAGGCACGTGTTTCACTGACAAGGGACAAGGAGAGGTATGTCAGGGAAATCAATGAGGAGGTGAAAAGCTGTTTTCATGTAAATGACCTTCGACCTGCCTACCAATCCCTGAAGAAGCTCCACTTCAGACCCACCTCTCAGATTGCCTCTGTTTGGACATTGGATTGACAGCTAGTGTCAGGGGCAGGTGAGTGTAGAGTTGGTTCACCTGAGTACTTTGAGCAGCTGTATATGGCTATACCTCCCAGTGTAGAATGTCCGTCAGCTGGTGTACAACCACTGACTGCTGTCCCACCAACTGACAGAGCTGTGCCTTCTCTAGATGAAATCAAGAAGGCTTTGGCAAGGTTGAAAAGTGGTAAAGCAGCTGGTGTTTGTGACATCCCAATAGAATTGATCAAAGCTGGGGGTCAGGTCATGATTAAGGGGTAGCAAGCAGTCATAGAAGCCATTTGTCAGATTGGTATCATTCCTCCTGACTGGACAAAGGGTTTGGTCACCCTCACCTGGAAAGGAAAAGGAGACCAGTGCAACTGTAAAAACTACTGTGGTATTACGATTCTCAGTGTGTCAGGCAAACTTCTTGCTCACATTCTCCTGAAGCATATCCGGGGCCATTTGCTAAAGTTTCAGAGGCCTGGGCAATCCGGATTCACACCCAAGTCTACGTGACCGTATCCTTGCTCTTCGAGTTCTTGTGGAATGTCGTCTTGAGTTTCGACAAAGTCTGCTAGCAGCCTATGTGGATCTCAAGAAGGCGTCTGACTCAGTAAATCGGGAGGTACTATGGGAACTTTTGCGACCCTGTGGGATCCCAGCAGGAATAATCCGACTGACTGCTGGCTTGTACTCAAATCCTGAGAGTGCTGTCAAGTGTGGGAGGCGGGGGGGGGGGGACATTCGACTTCTTCCTAGTAAGTTCTGGTATAAGACATGGATGTGCCTTTGTCCCCACACTTTTCAACACATGAATGGAGTGGGTGCTGGACAGAGCTGTGAGTCAAAGTTACTGTGGGGTATCAATTGGCAGTTTCAGGGTTACCAACCTTGACTTTGCTGATGATGCAGTTATCCTACTGGAGTTGCTGGAGACACTACTGAGTGCCCTCGTGGAGTTTCATGACAGTGCAAAGCCACTGGGATTAAAGGTCTCTTGGGCCAAGATCAAGGTCCAGGCATTTGGTGGTTTGCTGGTGGTTGCTCAGTCTGTCTAAGGAAGTGATGAGGATATAGTCTTACAATAACTTTGTAGCGTCTTGTAGTGTAGTTTTGTAGATCAGGTATACAGATATTAGACTCGTGGACGAGTGGTTGTTATACGTGAGTAGTTTTGTGAGTAGATAATCTTCGTTCCCTTTTGTCATACAATGACAGGAGAGGTAAAGATGTCCTCCGACAGTAATTATTATTGACATATGCTAATTTATTAGTACGTAATATTGATTATAATATTGTATACATATGATATTCATGGTAATTTGCAATGATCTAGTAATATTACATTTTAAACAAGTTGTATACATATTTGACTAAATGCAATGGTTGTTGTATGACATTTTGTAGGATGTGTATGTATAACAGACATACGCATATAATTGTGCAATGGTAATACTGCTAGGTTATTACATTACATATTGAGTTATCCCTTTAGTAATGTCTAATATTTCACCTAACTTGTGTGATGATTCTGGTAATACAGAACTGTGGTAACGTTGTATGAATTTATACATAATATTGTGGTAATGCATAATTGTATTGGCCTTATAATTGTAGTTACATCTTGTAATTGCAACTGTTACATAATTGTGTTGGCCTTATAATTGTAGTTACATTTTGTTAATGCAACTGTTACATGTTTGTGTTGGCCTTATAACTGTAGTTAAAGTTACATAAAGTTACATCTTGTTAATGCAACTGTTACATAATTGTTACATATTGTTTGTAGTTACATATCGTTTGTAGTTACATAATTGTAATAATTGCAGTCCTGACACTGAATCCGGTCATGCTGCGGTCGATGATGTGCCATGCCACTAGCTTGTGGAGACAACAATTTGCTTTTTGTTTCACTTATAGAAGGAGTTTATGTGGTATTTTGGCATTTGGAGCAACACTAACGCTTATTTTCATTTGTTTGTTATGTGATCTTATTCTATTTTTTTTTTTTTTTTGTATGTATTGATTTTCTATAGTTTGTTTTTCTTCGTTTGTCTGTTTTTTTTTTTTCGGTGTTGTTTGAGGTTGCATAATTGCTGGCTAATTCCCTGTGTATTGCACAGATATTACTGAAAATGATATTGTATAGCCTCATATTTTGTTATTTTATACAATATATATATATATATATATATATATATATATATATATATATACACTATACACAGTATTACTTATAGACACTGACTTGTTGTTCACTTGTACCTATCGTGGGCAATATATGTGTCAGCACTGTGTGGAAATCCTTTCTTCACGATTGTGTGGAAGATGTTCATTCTTGCTAAAGTTATTTGTGTTGGCCATTTTTCTTTTCTTTTCCTGGTTTTCCTTGCAAGTTAATTTGTCTGTTTCCACTAGGTAGCTTTAATTAATAAATGTTTAATACAATTCTTTTAATCGCTCACTGAGTAACTGTGATGGTATATTTTCTTTATTATTTTGTAGATGTAATAATATATAGCTGTATGTATGAAACACGTATTTTATGTAGGTATAAATGGTAACACTCGTTGGTAGTAAATAAATGCTATAATAAATGAATGAATATATACAGTGTAGAATATTTATTGTTGGTGATTATTTAGTGTTTGAGTTATGCAGATAACTGAAGTAAGTATGTGTACGTAAGTTGTAACTATACTGCACGTTTTATATGTTTGTGCAGAAGTTTTTTGTCTTTCACTGTGTATTGTATAAATGAAGTAACTATGTAACTCACTAATTTTTACCGTGGTGGGAATGATGTGAGTGGTGTTGCACGTGGTGATAGCGTTGTTCTTCACGGGTTGATTGACTTGTTGTGGGGTGTCAGACACACGTTGATAGGCGTGGCGTCCTGTCAGCAAACACGTATGATAACGTCGACTTCCCACACTGGTAGCTGTGGTGAGTAAATGAGTAGTGATGAGTAACTTCAGTGAAGATAAGTGAGTAAGATGGGTTGTGAATATGGACTTGGTATTTTCTTTGTCGTCTTGACCTCGCACTCCTGCGTCAGCAGTGGAGGTTGGGGGACGGTAGGAGAGAAAGAAGGGTGAGGTCAGATGGTTGTGAGTTGTGAGTCGTATCTCACTCTCCGTTTGTTAGTTTTGTTTTTCTTTCTCGATGTATTCTCGGTCCTTTTCTCTTGCGATTTACTCGTTGTGGGATGAAGACTGCCGCTACTTGTAGGTGCGTGTAGAAGATTATACAGACGACTCGTGGAGTTGTTACTTATAGTTGATTGTAGATGGTTGTAGTTCGTTGGTTCATCGTAGAAATTGGAAGATTGTTTGTATCAATATTTTGTTAAACTACTGGCAAAGCGTCGTGTGACCACTTCTAAATCAGCGTGATGATCATGGAGATGGAGGGGGGGGTTGGAGAGAATATTGTCAGGAGCTGGTGAGTTGCTGGTTGTAAGAGTTTTTTTTTTTTTTTTCAATCTTGATAATGCAGAATCAACTGTACACTCGTGGGCTCGTAGGCTCGTAGGCTTGTAGACTCGTAGGCTTGTAGACTCGTATTTTGTAGGAATTCACTGTAGAACTGAAGCTAATCTTGGTTAGAGTCTCGCCTGCTTTTGTAGAAATTCACTGTAGACGAGGTTCGTAGGTTCGCTGCCGCCATATCTTACAATAACTTTGTAGCTTCTTGTAGTGTAGTTTTGTAGATCAGTTATACAGAAATTAGACTCGTGGACGAGCGGTTGTTATAAGTGAGTAGTTTTGTGAGTAGATAATCTTCGTTCCCTTTTGTCATGCAATGACAGGAGAGGTAAAGATGAGTATGGGACTATTTTTATTTGTCTTGGAAATAATAACAAAGTCTCTCACATACGAATGAAGTATAAGTAGAGTCCTACGAGCTGCCTCCTTGTCTCTCTCTCTCTTTCTTTCTCTCTTCCACCCTCTCGCCCATGTTGCTAGGCTCTTTCTCCCTACTACCTGTCGGTTCTATAGCTAACCTCCTTCTGAGCTCTGTTTCCTAAATTCTGGTGTAGCAAGGGTCGTGTCACGTGTGTTACACTATTATTGAAATGTTCTAGAAGCCTGTGTGTGAGTATGTGTGTATGTGTGTGTATGGTCACGAGGCGCTGTCGCGTGCCTGTAAAGCATTCCTTGAGTTAGAGTGTGTAAGCATGTTTAGCATTGCTTGATTCTCGCAGACACAATACATCTGACTTGCTCTTTCTATCTGTCTGTCTATCTATCTATCTGTCTATCTAACTATCTATTATGATTTGTA